>NW_013952619.1:187687-189666 GCF_001266775.1 Austrofundulus limnaeus
GTTCATTTTAATAAGTATACTTGAGTATAAGTTTAAGTATATCAAGTTTACTAGGCACCATGTACTTGTACTGTCCAAGAAAGTATACTGATTTAATACTTGTTTGTAATAAATTGGGGCTTTCTTTAGTTTATAAAAAGTATACTTTAAGTATACTGTTATGTATTTTTAAGTTTATAAACTTATCAAGAAGAAGTTTACTTTAAGTACATATCATTAAGTATACTAAAGTATATAAAAGTGTATTTCCCTAAGTGTACTTTTATTTACCATTTACACTGATATACTGTAAGTATACTAGCAGTTTACTAACAAGTATGCTTCTAGGGCTACATTGGCCACAATAAGTTTACAGTCAGTTTATGAAAGTATACTCAGAACTATGCTAAAAGTAATCTTCTGAGTATCCTTTAGTTTAAATAAACCAGTCTGTATGAAAGTTTAAACATTAGTATAAACTAAGTATACTTAAACTTTTAGTATACTTTTAGTACAAGCCAAGTATAGTGTAGAATAAACTTGGTTAAGTATATCTCAGATAAGTACATAAAAAGTAAACAGGATTTAAAGTAAACTACTCTTTTTTGTTTAAAATTAGTATACTTAAAGGATACTTACATGTACAAATTTTTAATCAAAGGAGTAATACCAATTAAATAAAAATACAAGTGATTTCATACATATTTACCATCACAGTTACTGCCCTATTTTTCTTTGCATTAAAACATTTTGTTTACATCTAAACAATGTCAGTAAAGTACTGGAGTCTCAACTTCAGACCAACATGAGCTCATTTGTTGAAAACTTGCAGGTCATTTTATTGAATGAGGTTTTCATATCAGTGAGCTCCTGACTTTTACAGTCTAAAAGAACATTTGGATAAATATTGGGACGATCATTTCCTTCTCTCAGAGTCGTGTACACCTGCAGCACCGAAAGCTTCACCTCCGAATATTAAGATCTAAAAAAACAAACATCCGTTCACTGCAGAAAGTTCTAATCTTGTCTTCTTTTATCGTCAGCCAGTAAAACACAGAGAGTGATGGATTTGTGAACATAAAACATCAGCATACATAAAATCATAACTGGTATAAAACTAAAAATATAAAAACTTTTTTCCCAACGAGACAAGAGAGAAAGGTTCTTACCGTGTGCCAGAGGTGGAAACAGATCTGAGAAGCTGCTCTGTCTCTGCTTTTAGAAGTTGTATTGTATTCCCTGAAGGTGAAGGGAAACCCCACGTTTCCTTTTATGGGAGTTCGTTTATTTAACAAGCCAATGGGCTGTTTTTCTCAGCGCTCCTTCACCCCCTTAAATGTTCAACCTGTTATGGTCAAAACAGAACTGTCTCTCTTTAATGTTGCATTTTGCTTGTCTTTCCACAAAAGAAACAACAATGTGAAAAACAAAAAGTTTCAGCTTCTAGACGTTTGTTCACCAACATAAACTGGTGTTAGTGGTTATTTTGTTGTAAGGCAGAAACAGGGGGGATAGAGGTGGTGAAAGTTGAGGACAGCAGGTGGAAGGGCAGGAAAAACCGTCTCAGGGGGTCATTCAAGACATACTTAATGGATGCTGCTAAGAAGCAGTTAACAGGAGCTGAGAAACTAACGACGAGACAATAATTCCTCTGGACCTTCCAAGCAAACAAACAAAAACCTAAGAGTTGTTTTTCCAATGCAGTTTATTCAGATAGTGAGAGTTCACAACAAAAGTTATCTCAGGGCACAAAACAAATCTAAACTATACAGCGGGTAAAATAAGTATTGAACACGTCACCATTTTTCTCAGTAAATATATTACTAGAGGTGCTAATGACCTGAAATTTTCACCAGATGTTGGTAACAACCCAAGTGATCCATACATACAAAGAAATCAAACCATAAATGTCCAGAAATGAAGTAAAAACAAAAAGTATTGAACACATGAAGAAAGGGAGGTGTAAAAAGGCATGGAAAGCCAAGACACCAGCTGAACTC
>NW_013952619.1:190573-193136 GCF_001266775.1 Austrofundulus limnaeus
GAGTTCAGCTGGTGTCTTGGCTTTCCATGCCTTTTTACACCTCCCTTTCTTCATGTGTTCAATACTTTTTCCCTGTGCCATTCCACATTATTACAAATAAATTCATTTCTGGACATTTATGGTTTGATTTCTTTATATGTATGGATCACTTGGGTTGTTACCAACATCTGGTGAAAACTTCATGTCATTAGCACCTCTAGTAATATATTTACTGAGAAAAATGTTGACATGTTCAATACTTATTTTACCCGCTGTAAATTCAGTTCAGTCCAAACCAAATCCAGAATTAAACAGACTCACAGGCAAATAATAAGAAACATTAAGAAATCCAAATAAGAAAAGTTATCAACTTAAAGAAGCCTTATTGCAACCTCCCATCCTGAGCAGCACATTGGTGACAGTGGGAAGAATTAACTCCCTTTTCACAGGAAGGGATCAAAGGATAGGAAAAAGAATCAAATAAACAGAGAAAGACTGGCCCAGGTGTTGCTGCTATGAAAAGATAAACAAAGAAAAAACATGATGATAGAAATAATAAACACACAGAGTGACTAAAGACAGCAGCAGAAATGAAGAATAGTTCAGGAAACCTAAACCAACTATGATTTATCAACAAGGAAAGTCTTCAGTCTAATCTTAAAAGTAGACAGTCAGCCTCATGGACAGAAAGTGGAAGTTGGTTCCACAAGAGAGGAGCTCGATAACTGAAAGCTCTGCCTCCCATTCTACTTTTAGAAACTCCAGGAACCACAAGTAAACCTGCAGTCTGAGAGCGAAGTGCTCTGTTAGGAAAGTATGGAACAATATGATGTTTAAAATATGATGGAGCTTGGTTGACAAATTATTAAAGTATTTGTATCTATTGTTGCCTTTCTACACTGCATTAAGTTGGATTTGAGACTGTTGGAAATTATGTCCTTCTTTACGTGCTTTTCCATCTCAGCATCAGAACCACTGAGCAGCTAAAATAAATCTACTTAAGCACCATATATTCAAGTACCATGAAGTACCATAAGTGCCATTTAAAGAAATATAAAATAAAACTAACCAGAAGTCAGTTTGACAAAATAATTCTATGTATATTTGAACAAAGTTGTAGCTGTTTTTGGTCAAATCTTTGAAAATAATGTGAACGATCTGATCATTGCTCAGAGCACGTGACTCTCAGCTGCTACCACAATACCTCAATGCCTGTAAAAAATTAAACATTCTTTATGTAGAGCAATAATTGTGTTGACTAAGGTCACTTAGTTGTAGTGGCCATCTTGGATTTTGTTTTAATCTGCTCAGTGAACAGTGAGATGTCAGCGAGTGATGAGTTAATATGCTGGTTAATGCCCTGTGTTTAAAACACTTTCAGCTTGGATGAAACATAGAAAGAGTTTCATTTCAGTGAAGGAGTGGTGTTTGGAACCAGATTTAAGAACCAGCTTCTGTCCCTGAGGCTGTTCTATGTTTAAAACAAGTGGGAAATATGCTGGAGTTAGTGTCTGCCCAAAGGCAGCATGAGAATGATTTTACCCATGTCTGTGTTTTAAACAGGCCACTAAAAAAATAGTTTTGCCTTCAAACTCAGATTTTTGCAATAATGATTGGGGAAAACTTCCTCACTTTGTTTTTTTAAATCTCATTTAAAAAACACACTTTTACTTCCTGACCCTAATTACCTCCGCCGAGGAGGTAATGTTTTCAGTCGCGTATGTCTGTCTGTCTGTCTGTCTGTCTGTCTGTCTGTCTGTGGACAGCATAACTCAAAAACGTGTGGACTGATTGTCATGATATTTACAACACTTGTTCATACAAGCACACGTAACAAACAATTAAATTTTGTTGATGTTTCGTATCACGATGCGGACACAGGATTATTTCTTTTAATTCGAGCAAATCAGCCAGAAGTTGTGAGCTCCCCCAGCCCTGCACAGAACTTCAGGAACATGTTGCTAGGTTACGGGAATAACTGAGAAGACGCAGGCACAACCGAGCCGAACCTGGTACAGGCCCACGAGCTGCACCACCGGCCCGACGCAGGTCAGAGGGCCGGTGGTTCAATCCGTGAACCGGCCCACAGGCTGGAGTGAACCATCGCGCGCAGACGACAGACGGGGGACCAGTGGTTCAGCTCGTGGGCCGGTACCAGGTTCAGCTGCTAATACCTCAGAAGACGAATTTGAAAGGTCTTCCAGCTAGATCTAACAGAGATGTTCAGTGCTCCAGCTCGTCATTTCACTGTGGAACATCACCTGTCAGTCACCAGGGGCACAACAAGTGGGGGTGGCCACGGGGGGCTGTGCCCCACCAGATTTTTTTCCACTTAAGTAGAAAGCAGAACTGAATATCTGAATATTAGTGTCTTAGCTTCTTCATCATCAGTGGCTTTTTTAATAGGAGAAAAAGAAAGAGAAACAAAAAAGTGAAATATGATGAAAAAGAGTGAAAGAGAGATTAGAAGATATGTGAAATATATGTTGAGAAAACACAAGACAGCACACCCGACTTCTTGGCTCCACACCTACAAAAACAAAGATAACAAGACCACAGCAACAAAAATGCATAACTATATAAT
>NW_013952619.1:195141-196241 GCF_001266775.1 Austrofundulus limnaeus
GTTGTACATCTCGTTAAAAAGTGTCTCTTGAACAACTGAACAGATTGAATAAAACATAAAAAATGAATTAAATAGTGAATTAACATGTAAAACATGCAAAACCCAACTGTTTGGTGTGAGGCAGCATCAATAAACCAGATCAGGATACTCTTCTCATCACGTTGAGGTAAAAAGTGAACTGAGGACAGTATAGCTGTTATACATGTGTAACTGTACAATCTCGGGGTGTTTGTTGTTGATTTAAAATGTTGAGGACTTCATTAAATGTGTTACATAAACAGGTCAAGCATCAACACTGGATCAGCACTGAAACCTTTTTACTGGAATGAAATCCTGACAGTTGTACCACCTGTGTGTATGGTTGTCCATAAAACACAAACACTTTGTAAACACCGTGTTTTTTCATGTTTTAAATCAGAAAATAAAATGTTTGCATGAGTACTGCAAACAAAATGTGTTTCAGACACGATAAGCAGAATTAAATAATTTTAAATCAAATGCAAAACTCAAGATTTCCTGACTCTTGGATTAATTCTGTTGGTAAAATGAGATTGCTACAGATTAAAACTACAGTAAGGTACTCAAACTGTGGTACACATACCACTGGTGGTAAGAGAAATAAATTTAGTTTGAACAATTTACAAGTTAAATAAGTTAATTAACCTTCATGAGGTGTAGAGCCAAGAAAGAACAAAATGGTTAATCTGTGTGTTAGTGACTGCTTAACAAGTGCTGGTTAAATCTAAGACCTGTTGACAAGAAAAGACGAAAAAAAGAAGTTTGTCTGACTGATGTGGAGCAGAACTTATCTGTTTGTGGAACTGTTTTTATTGTCTGCTGTAAAAGATGGAACTTGGAGAACTTCAAGGAGGTTCTATAGAACAGCTGGAGTGCTCAGAAACCACGTGACCGTGTGATCTGCTGGAGAAGCTAACGGTTAATGCTAAATGGGCAAGAGTCTGGATTTACCATGACTGTACACGTTGGCAACAGAGCAGAAAAAAAAAAGAATGATGATGTAGAAATCATAAAAACTATTAATAGTTATATTAACCCAATTATTATTAATATTTTACAGTTTATATAATCTAATGTTTTAA
>NW_013952619.1:197122-198640 GCF_001266775.1 Austrofundulus limnaeus
ATTAACATAATTATTAATTTATTGTAAAAACATGACAGATAATCTGTGAAACAGATCCAGTTCAGCTTGTTGTTTATCTTTTAGTTTCTATGTTTGCTGTGAGCTGTTGTCCTGTTTGGTCTGTTTCTGCTCCTCCATGTTGTCACAGACACTAACTGTGGACAGGATGGGCGGGGCTCAGTCTAGTGATCTGTATATTTAAGTCTACGGAGAACTTAGTATTTTCTGAAGTGGTACTCAAAAAGAGTCAGAACCACTAGAATAATCTATGTTTTGTTAATGAACAATTTCTGTAAGAATGCAAACAAAAAAGATTTCTGTTAAACTCAGTCATTTCTTCATATCAGATACAAAATTTAACAGAGAAAAGTAAAACACCACATTTTTTTTTCACATTTCATATCCAGCCAAATATCATAGAGACATAATAAATGAGCACATACAGGTCCTTCTCAAAAAATTTGCAAACTGTGATAAAGTTCATTATTTTCTGTAATGTACTGATAAACATTAAACTTCCATATATTTTAGATTCATTGCACACCAACTGAAGAAGTTCAAGCCTTTTATTGTTTTAATATGGATGATTTTGGCAAAAAAGTAAAGAAAAAACAAAAATCCCTATCTCAAAAAATTAGTAACTCATGAAAAGGTTCTCTAAATTACTTATTAACCTAATCATCTGAATCAACAAATTAACTCTAAACACCTGRAAAAGATTCCTGAGGCTTTTAAAAACTCCCAGRCTGGTTCATTACTCAAAACCACAATCATGGGTKAGACTGCTGACCTGACTGCTGTCCAGAAGGCCATCATTGACACCCTCAACAAGAGGGTAAGACACAGAAAGACATTTCTGAACCAATAGGCTGTTCCCAGAGTGCTGTATCAAGGCACCTCAGTGGGAAGTCTGTGGGAAGGAAAAAGTGTGGCAGAAAACGCTGCACAATGAGAATAGGTGACCGGACCCTGAGGAAGATTGTGGAGAAGGGCCGATTACAGACCTTGGGGGACCTGCGGAAGCAGTGGACTGAGTCTGGAGTACAAACTTCCAGAGCCACCGTGCACAGGCATGTGTAGGAAATGGGCTACAGGTGCCTCATTCCCCAGGTCAAGACACTTAAACCAGAAACAGCAGCAGAAGCGCCTGACCTGGGCTACAGAGAAGCAGCACTGGACTGTTGCTCACTGGTCCAAAGTACTTTTTTCGGATGAAAGCAAATTTTGCATTTCATTRAGAAATCAAGGATCCAGAGTCTGGAGGAAGACTGGGGAGAAGGAAATGKRYAAATGCCTGAAGTCCAGTGTCAAGTACCCAGAGTCAGTGATGGTCTGGGGTGCCATGTCAGCTGCTGGTGTTGGTCCACTGTGTTTTATCAAGGCCAGGGTCAATGCAGCTATCAGGAGATTTTGGAGCACTTCATTCCTCCATCTGCTGAAAAGTTTCATGGAGATAAAGATTTCATTTTTCAGCATGACCTGGCACCTGCTCACAGTGCCAAAACCATGGTATTACTG
>NW_013952619.1:200617-213775 GCF_001266775.1 Austrofundulus limnaeus
ACATTGGTGAATGCCACAAATTCTCCTAAATCACTCGTACGCACAATTTAAGAACAAATCTGTGCGTACGAACGGTTCTTGCATGAGGCCCAATATGATTTTTGAGCGTGAAACAACATCTGTTTGAGATGGATGATGGACACCCACCTGGCCCAGAACCCTGCTGGCTGGGCCAACAGAACCAAGATTCAGTTGTGAGCTCTAAAGAACTGAGTATGATGTAAACATGGGTGCATACCAGCTTGTGTTTTTAAGCCAGGAAGGTCCTTCCTGTCCAGATGAGTCTTCTTGTGGAGCTGCTTCTTGTCATTGTGGTGACTCCAACACATCCACCATCCTCTTCATCATTGCAGATGAATCATTATAGATATTGTCTGAATCACATCCCTCCATCTAGAATACACACTCCTGATTGTGCCATTCCCTGATCTGATGTCATCAGCCTTCATGTGCTCAGGTGTTTCTGTGATTTTTTTTAACACTTGGGTGGCCCAAATGCAAATACTGTATACTGTTTATAGGCACTGTATTCTGATTGTTATTGTCCAATAACAGCAATAATAGCACTGAGGACTTTAATGATGGGTAGTGGGTTTTAGCCTCTGTTATGCTTGAATTAGTTTGATCTTTTCTGAGTGAGTCTGCTACTTTCCTAACAGCTGAGAAACAATTCCACGTCGAAAAACTAGTCCATGATTTCAGACGTGATGTGTGGAGAGCTCTATTTAGGCTACAAGCCAGTATTGTGTTGGCTTTCAAATTCACCAAACCTAATGAGCTCTCTAAAGATACTTACACTCTATAGAGCCCATGCAGTGACAGTGTTAAATTTATACAACCATGATTGGTGTCGGTCAGTTTGCTGCACATTTAATAGTGATGGGATAAATGTTTCTTTGAAGGGATCCAGATCTTGAGGAATTGTTTGTTTTATAGAACTGTTCAAAAGAGCCGTTTGATTTTGAACGAGTTATGTAGGCTGTACGTGATGACATCATCGTGTTATGTGGTTGGAGCCATGTGTTTTGTCAAGCAGAAACCCCTCCCCCTTTCCACCGAGCTGCTGTACTCCACCTCTCTGCCGGTTTTCAGTGAAAAGGCAAAGTGGTTGTCTCTATGTTTTCAGGATGAAAAAAAAGTTTATAAAAGGAATAAAAACATAAAACTAAAATGGCTCTTTACTGCCCACTACTCGGCTCCTATCATTCATTGTAAGAAATCATGGGGTGGCTGTGGCAGAGTGGTTAGGGGAGTCGTCCTGGAACCGGAAGGTCACCGGTTCGATCCCACGTCCAGCTGTCTCGGTTGTTGTGTCCTTGTGCAAGACACTTTAATGCCTCTGATGTGTGTCCCACCAGTGTATGAATGTGAATGGCACTGATTAGTTTCCATAGCTGATTGTACGTTAGAGTGCTGTGTGAATGGGTAAATGAGCACACAGATGTGTGTTAGTGTGAAGCACATTGAGTGTCCTGGTTGGGTAGGAAGGTGCTATACAAGTAAAGTCCAACATTTTAAGATGTTCAAAATATTTGGATTGTTCGCGATCATCACATCTTTAATATTAAATAGAGTACACGCATATAGCATAAGGTTACTACAACATATGTAGATATTATTCTCAGACATGGCACAACATTAGGTTGGATAGAGGTTTAACCCTGGACTTGAGGTGTTGGACTTTGGTGAAGTACTGTTTGGTTACTGTCCACTGCAGGGAGGGGCCCTCAAAAAAACTGGAATGAAAAACTTTTTTTTTGTATTGCATCTTTTTAATGTGGAATAAATTCATGTAGAGAATGATCCAACAATGAACAGGGAGCAGGACAAAGTCAAGTCTTTGTTCAACACATTTTCAACAACAATCATCTTCTTTAGCTGCAGATAAAAAATTAAAAAAAAAAACAAGTGAAGTCAGGTCATTTGTTGTAGACCATGCTGGTAATCAGGAATTTTCTTATTATCTAGGTTAAACTACATTATTTTTCATTACTTTTGTCTTAAATCATGGGAAAAATACATGTGAGAGATTTTAATCTAGTTATATAAATGTACAGATTCTTCAAAGGATTGTTACATTTTTGGTTACCTAAATGAAGGAATTGTTATATTTTGGTAAAACAAAAATATTGGTGCTGTATTTTGGCCATTGGCTGCCCTGATTTCTAAAAATTAAACATTGGTCAAAGAAAAACTGAATCAGTAGATGTGTAAAAGGTTATTGTGTTCTCCATGCTCTCCCAGGACCATCTGAGGACCTCACTGAACCATTTCTGTACTAGAAGTACCAGTTTTAAGTTTTTTAAAGAAAACAAAGACAGTGAAATGTCCCCCTGATAATCTGTACAGTCTATTACAGAGCATAAAACAACTAAGTGTAACTATGTTAGGGGGAAAAAAATCCCACTTTTAACAGAAATCCCACAAGTTCACGATAAAGTCAAAGGAAGCTTGCTGTACAACTTGAGGGAGAAACATTTTACATAGTTCAACACTTTGCCCAAGGTGTGTGGGCTCAGTAAGTAAAAGTATTACAAGTTCTCACACCGCACCAATGTGAACTAAAAAAATCTCCTGAGATCCCCATTAAGAACTGTCCCTGATGTAAACAAAATAAAAACAATAAAATAAACAAAAGGAATTGAATATAATTGAAACCACACATCCACTATGATAATGAGATATCAAGAAGCTGTATACACTACATTTTAGGCTATTGCATTCCTAAAACCAGTATTTCACTGGGCTGTGATCATTGGAGACAAGTTATCGACTTGTAAGAAAAATTCGTATTCAATAGACTGAAGTCAATATTAAACTCACCATTATTAAATAAGATGATTTGTAGAAGGAATCAAACCATACAACACCAGAATTCTGGAACTGAGTGAGGTTTAATGTCACCGGAGCTGACAGGAAACCACACTGGCGAAAAACCAGGAAGTTCATCAATTTATTCAGGGTCTTCAATGCCTGCGTTCGCCCCCTACTGACCTACGGCTGAATCACAGGCATTCAGACAAAATTCTCATCTAATGTTCTCATAACGGTTGATTATGTGTTGTTATATAATTCGGACATGTAACTGAACCTATTTCAATCAAAACATAATAGATTAAACATTATCAACATTATAAAAAATAAAAACCTAAAATATAGTGTTGTGCTTTTGACATCAGTACTAACCTCTAATAACTATAAATTTCTTCAGACTCAGAAAAGCTTTGAAAGAAAATCTGTTTTATTTGCAGCTACAGAATCCTCAGATCGACCATCGAGTCATGAAGACAGCTTTTGATTATCAACTTCTATTTTCAAGTATCCATCTTACAAAACTTTATTCAAGGTTGTGCACCTCGACCCAACTTGGCTGCTTTGTACTAGGAATATGCGGTATGGCAAAAAAAATTCATATCACGATATACATTATGATGGGTGGCGGTAACGATATATATCATGATATAAAACTTATAATAGAAAATAAATAAATCACACATTAATTGAGTGGAATAAATATGTATAGGTAAAAAAATTTAGACCTTAAAATCTCATTTTTTAAGGGACACTTTAAAGTCTCCCATAAAAATCTAAATTTAAGGGAGATCTACCTGGTTAAATCAAATATCACACACACTTTGCAGATTATTTTTTCTGCACTCCACCTGTTTAATCTGTGTTTAAGGTGGGGTGACAATCATCCCGTTTATGCTTTACTTTTTTTTTTTTGAATGAAAGTCTAACTGTCACTTTTTCCCACAGTGCTTCTCCGCTGTACAAGGAAACAGTAAAGGCTGAGTTTTATAGTCGCGGTTTGGAACGTCGCGCTATGACCGCAGGAGGAACGAGATCCAGACTCAGTGAGCTTTTTTGAGTCCTGGAGCACTAATTCACCTGCACTGACGGTCGCCTCGCTCCGTCACCATGTGCTGCGGCGCTCTGTCCTCCCGCAGCAGGCAGTGTGCTCGGTCGACATCCGACCGGAGGATGACCCGTGACGTAAATATGTGAACAGTTCGGCGTTCATTTTCGCACACACGAACCAAGTCCGGTTCGGGTGTTTATTTTTCCCATCCTCATTTACGCTCTCAGCCACGCTGCTTCCCGCTTCCTGCTTCCTGTTTTGACTCCAGCTGGTTACATCATCAAAAAGAATTGCGCGGTTGGCCGGTAGACTACAGATCTCTATCATAGGACAAATTTATATCGTTTCTACCGTATATCGTTTATATCGCGCATTCCTACTTTGTACCCATCTTGTTTAACTTCTGGGGGAGTAGTTTGTCAAAGACAGGATTGGTTGGATTGACTGTTGGGTGGAGTCTGATGAACCCTGAGCAGCTGGGGAGGGGGGGGGGGGGGCTTGGTTCAAAAGGCCAGAAAGCACTTAAAACTTTAAAATAAATACGAATTTTGTCTTAACTCCAGTCGCACCAAATTTGAACACCATACATATGGAGGAACGTGTAACAATTTGTCTCAGTCAAAACAGCCCTAACCCACCTAGAAAAAGATGGCTAAATTTGAATATGAGTATTAATATTAGTCATAACTTGAGACAGGAAAGTGCTGGTTGCACTAAATCTGAAGTTAATACATTATGTTTACATGCTCACATTAATTTTAATTCTGTTTTAAACTATAAAGAGACAGTCAATAAATTATATTTACATGTTCACAATAATTTAACTAATACCATAACTTCATCTTTTAACTTCACTTCTTTTAACCCACAAGTCAATACAACCAATCACGGTTAGGACTAACTCCGCCCACACCCAAGAACTCCACCCACACAGCCAAGAAACTCCCCCTATGTACTGCAGAGACCCCTACTAGCCATAACCACCAGAAACAAGATTTAACAAACTGATTTTATCCATAAACCCTGAGTTTAATAAACTGGAGTCACTCTGAATTTATTAAACTTGAGATAAGAGTGTGTGAAATGTAAAGTCATCAACAAGGTCAGGTAGGATTTTGGAGCAAGGCGTTGACACTTTAAACCAGACCACTCCCCAGTTACAAAATTTACGTAGGTAAAGAAATTAAAAATAGACCGGGCGTGGGAGTTCTGAAAACACAACAACAGCTACTGACGATGTAAAATCACTGCCCACCTTCTCTATCATAGCCAGCGCAAGTTCTTTATGGGTCTGGCTTCCTCTGGCTTCATAAAATAGTTGTGGTCACCCTCACGCAATGGGAATGAGATCAAAATTAATCTGTGAGGAATCCTCCTGATGTTGGGTTTCTTCAAGTAACTCAGCTTTTATTTTAGTCGGATTGGTTAAAAATAAACCACTCATGGTAAAGGACTCCACAGAGATGTTAAACGTTTGGACGTGGAGCCTCTGGACCAAAAGAACTCGAGAAGCTTGGACAAAGCTTCAAGTCACTTTGGAGACCCCCCTCATAGGGCTGGGCGATTATTTGATTGCGATTATTGATCGAGAAAAAAATTCAGGTTGATCACGGTGATCCTATTACTCGATCAAACATGGCGGAAATGTGCACGACATCAGCCAATCAGAATCCACCTTCTTCTGCTCCACTTCCGTTTATAATTTACTAATGAAACGCAGACAAAATAACAGGATTAACCAAAGTAATCCAGTATAAAACGCAGAATCTCACAGAGTTCGCTTATTTGGGTGAGTTTCTGAAGCGTTTTGGCCACTGTCGCTTCCTGTACCTGCTGTTACCTGCTAACAGGCACACAGAGTGAGCTCTGAGCTCCTCTCCCGACACAGTGGGAGAGGGAGGGCAAAAAGAAAGGTGAGCCACGATGCACGGTTTACTAAAACAAAAATGTCCTCCAAAACTATGAAGCGGTTTAGGGTAACGTTTAGGACAGAACAATGTCCCAGCGGTTCTTCATTTATCTGGAGAAGAACTTTTCTGTAACTTTTATCGACACACGATGGGCTGGACGTGACGTGAAGACCGAGTCTCATCACAAACAGCAGCTGAGACACAAAGCAAACTCACGAACACTCAGAAGCTGGGAGTTTATCCAACATTTTGTCGTGTGCAGTATCAGATATTATTTCAGAAAAAATGAAACAGCGTTGTCCGTTGTTTGATAAAGAACTGGGGGGGGGGGGTGTCCCTCGGGGTCCCTCCTTAACAAAAGTAATGAGCTTAGATCCTATCCAGTTGGTAAGTGTGCACAAATTGTTGCTGTTTGTAAGGTTTATGTTTTTTTTATGACATTTAATGTGAAATTCAATTCTAAACCTTTAATTCTACAAAAGGGTAACTTAATGTGAGATTCTATGATTTACACATAAACATTTTTTTTCTTGGTAAATATCTTTAAATACCTTGCAAAAATAATTTAATATTCTACTGAACCACAGCTATTTGTTATATTAGTGAAAGTGAAAAAACAGCCATTTTTTCTGTAGCTATATGGATTTGTTAAATTATTTTTCAGTCACTTTTTAGGTTAACAAAAGAATCATGATATTAATCGAGATCGAACGATATGAAAAAATTAATCGTGATCATTTTTTTTTGCGATATCGCCCAGCCCTACCCCCTTAGGAGAACTACTCACTAACTCAGTGGTTCTTAACCTTTTTTGAGGCACCGAACCCACCGGTTTCGTATGCGCATTCACTGAACCCTTTTTAGTGATAAATAAAATATGATTATTTTTTTTCCAAATTCAAGATATGTTTTTTTTACTGGTGTATAAAATGAGCCGTGCATGAACATCACCTTGCTCAAAGAACAAAACCAACACAGTGCATGAACTCACAACAAATTACAGTATGACTTTATTCTGGCCCCCCAAAAATAATTTGCCCCCATAAAAAATTCCAGGCCCCCAAAAATATTTTGGCCCCAAAAAAATTTCAGCACCCAAAAAAATCTTATTTTACTATTTTACCAATACAAAATAAATTAGGTTTTTTTTTTGAAGAATTTAACATTTTAATAACTTTTTTTTATTTTAAAGTTAATTTGTTTTTTTGTCGTTTTGAATCCACAAAATACTTTTCTGGGGCCAGCACTGATTGGCCAAGCAATCTCACGTGATCCTCTGCAGCAAGTGATGGCCAAGTGGGGCGTGTTATCACGATTTTACTCCTCCGCGGCAGAGGCTCCACCTGAGACCAGCTCATCGAACCCCTAGGGTTCAATCGAACCCAGGTTAAGAACCACTGCACTAACTAGTCTCCAATGGTCTCAGCCAAGTGAGATGGTGCTTTACATTACAGAGGATGAGAAGGAAACTTACAGCCTAATCACATTCACAGATCTGCAAAACAAACGGTATCAACTACAACAAAAAATTACACTAAAGTCCTACAGCCACTCAACCAAAAAGGAGAACAAATCAACTCCAGAGGCCCAGTGTACAGAGAGAAGTACAGCTGCCTTTGGTTTGTCTTTTGGAAAAGAAAGAAAAGGTTGGTGGCACTGAGTCAGTTCCAAGCCACTTTGCGTGAGATCGCCTGTTTGAAGCACTTGGGATCGACATCGCCACCCGGCCGCAGGGCTCTCTCCAGGCTCACCAGAACGTTCTGGTGGCACTCTTTGATGTTGACAGGGTACTTGGCCCTCAGCAGTTCATAAGCACTGATCAGCCTCATGTTTTGCTTCACCATCAGGTACTGGATGATGCACGTTGGTGCTAGAGAAAACCCATCCCGGCAATGAACGAGAACACGCTTCCTCTTCTCCGTGGAGGCGTTAATGCACTCGTTGATGTCCTCAAAGCAGCAGTCCTTGAGCATCGGGCTTTCACCCATGTTGTCCGGCGTGTCCCCAATGTCCACCTTAAGCCGGGACCAGCTGTGCCGGGCACCACGTGAGCAGGTGCAGGGTATGAGACTGAGGCAGTGGCCAGTTTCTCCGGGCACACTGCTCATGTCGATGATGCTGTCAATGTTGTTGCGGCACAGAGCACGCCCATTGTACGCAGCGTTCAGGTTACCCACATAGATGTAATCCGTCACTTTGGAAATGACAGGATCAGAGTACTGGAACTGTTCCAGGCCTATGGCTTTGGGCTCTGGTGTGTCGGGGGCCCTGGCTCCTGCTGGCCTGGTGACGGCTCTCCTACTGTAGTTCCGCAGTTTCTTGGAGCCCGAGCGGGATGGAGGTGTCGAGTCCGACTCTGAGCTGCTGTTCCAAGGTGGAGAGAAGAGCGAGAAGCGGCTGGACATTTTGCTCTTGTTAAGGATCTCCACAGGGCTGGGCAGACTGGAGTTGCAGTTTGTGGTGGAGGCTGAGACACAGAACAGGGATGCTCGCTCCAGGGACCCCGTGCTGCTGGCAGCTCCCCCACTGTGAGCCTGCTCCATCTGCAGGGGAACATACAGCTGACATGGATCTACACATTCTCATACAAATGATACAGCCCTGCACACGTCTACCAGCTCCTACAGCAGACTCAAAAAGCCTGTGGTTATATTACCTGAACAACCATTAAACAGTCTAAAGCTAATTAGCATCAGTTGCTGATTAAAAGCGCCTGCTTTGTGAGTGTTACAGTTGTGAAACAATGTTGGTACTCCCCCTTGAGACGACTCTTATGGTTCACAAGGTAAGATTGTGCAAATTTTTGCCCTGATTTTGTCCTTCCAACAATCTTAAGGATGTCCTGATTATCATGACAGCTCTGACCTCTAATCAGGGATATTCAACATGTTTGATTGTCTTGACCCAATATCCCAGTGTATAGGACAGGGCTACACAACTGGCGGCCCGTGAGTGACCAAAGTTCGGCCCGCCAATTGGTTTATTAAGTCCAAACCCTCGGTTTTCTATTTTAATTACTAAGAGTTCTTTTAGTTAAACATAGACATGTTTGATATCTACAGAAACATCAGAATCTTGGATAGAAGCTGGTAAAACCTTTTCTATGAACATCTAAGACAGTTAAAATTACAAACAGTTGAAGATAAAATTATGAAAGTGAAAATAAAATTGGTTTAAAAATTTGGCAAGTCAGAGATGTCAAAATATTATTTGTATTAAATATGAGTCATAACGAGTTATTTTTGTTTTCTTATCACTACTTTTATTACATAGGGTTCTGTATGTTGTATTCATGATTAAATGCAGCAAAATAAACTATTTCAAAGGTAACAGATCTTTGTAATACTTAGTTTATTTACATAATAACTTTAATTGCTGGATGTTCGGCCCCTCAGCTGTTGACCTGCAGTAACTGTGGCCCCCAGAGCAGATTAGTTGTATAGCCCTGGTACAGGTGTTCCCCCGAGGACAAACAAGCTGCAGCCTGTTAAATGTGACATGTAGCCAATCAGAAAGAGAGATGACGGAAACAAAGAGGGTAATCTAAAATACAGAAAACAAAACAACCACCATGAAGCATCAGAAAGTCCGGTGGACGTTTTCTCTGCTAAAAACAGTCCACAAACTATCACCATCGCTTCTTCCACGTCGGCCATGTTTATTCACTCTGAACTCACATTTGATCTTGAGAGGTTTCGTGAGAATTCCCATCTGACATCTGCTGATGAGTAAGGATGGTACCGAAACCCGATATTTTTTCAGCACCGGATCGATAAGCTCCAGCATCAACAGTAATGGTACCGGAATAGTGACATGACAAGTGCGGACTCGTGGAACGCTGCGTTGTTTAAAATAAAGACGCTCTCACTTCCTCTCTTGCAGCCTGCTTCCCGTGCTGTCATACTCAACCTGAAGGGGAGGGGCTGCTAGCAACACAGCGCTGATGCTACCTGCATGCGCAGAAAAAACGTGACGTCACCTTTGGCACGGTGTTTACAGAAGTAGCCTATGGATGCTACTTGTTAGCATGTCAATTCTGAAGTTGTCATACAGTCAGAGTTGATTAAGTAATTATTTGACATGATTGTTTAGTTCAGTGCTGATACCTGAACCTGCCTCTGATAGGATTTTAAATTTGGAACGAAGTGTTGTATTTAACAGGGTTCCTACAGTTTAAAACAAGTTAAATTTAAGACTTTTTAAGACTTTAATGCCAAGTGAAATAAAATTTAAGACCAATTTCATAATAAAACAAATGACAAATAAAAATAAAAACTGGCAGAAACTCATGAATCACAGTATTTTTGGTTGAAGAATTCAAATAGTCCTAATAAACCAATTGTTTTTATCCATATCCAAGTATAGCAAACACATTCTTAGTCAGTTTTAAACTTAATTTAATTTCAGGAAATCCTCTAACAACCCAAAATTTGGAGTTTTAGAACCCACAGTGGGGTCTTAACCTTAATTTTCTGTAGATGAAACCTTAAAGTGCCTGTGACATCAACGTTTTTGTATGAAAAGTGAATGCATTTTTGTAAAGACAACATTATTAACGTATTATGAAACAAATGTCACATTGCTCAGATGAACAATTGAGATATTTGCATGTGAAATCACAGTAAGTGATGTCAAAGGGGAATGTCTGCATGTGAACGTTTAAAAATGTAATTTTTACCAATTATTTTAATATTTGAGATGAATTACAGTCATTCTATTTTAGAGCTGGGCGATGTGATCAAAATTTTATATCAGGGTATTTTCAACATTTTCACTGGTTTCACGGTATTTGACAGTATTTTTCTTTTCATCACAGCTCAGCTGATAATAAAATGTACAAACCCTGCTTATTGAAATTTTTCTTTTACTGTACCTCTGTCTGTGTCTCTGTTTCCCTCCTCTGTGTCTGTTCTTCTCTGACTGGTGGTTGGAGACAGTAGTCATGCATTTTGGTCCAGTCGTGAAGGAGGAGGGTTAAGAAAAGATTATGATCGGGTTTATTGTTTTATGTTATTTATTAAAGCTTATCAGCATGACTCACCTTGCACACCAGTCAATTCTAACTCCACTACGAACTACTTCCTGCAGGCTTTTCACAATAGAAGCACGTTAAGTCTCCATCAGCATAACGTCTCCATATTAACTAAACGCGTTAAATCTAACTGTGCACGTCACTGAAGAGGTGTTTACTACATTCAGCGATGGCGAAAACGGGGTGTTTTTTTAAACGTCATCAATATAAAGCAGCGGAATCACCACCCGCTGCTGCAACTAGCTGCTCCAAACATTAGCATGCTAACGCACATAGCGGTGCAGCAAGGAAAAATGTCCCCCGGGAAACAAAAGTTCACTGGCGGCCGCGACAAAACATTCCGCTATTTAAACTGGAATGTCCGGTATTCAAAAAATTCGTATCATAACAAAAATAAAAACCGGTATTCGGTACAAAACGGTATACCGCCCAGCACTATTCTATTTACAATGTGTTAACATTTTTAAGACTTCTGAAAAATTGATTTAAGACATTTTAAGGCTAATTAAGGCCTTATTTTTGGATTGATGAATTCAAGGCCTTTGAAGACATTTTAAGGATCTGCAGGAACCCTGGTTAAACTAAAGTATCGCTCGAGTAACTTTAGAGTTGATGTGATCAGTTACAGCTTGATGTTTCTACCGTATCTTTCTGTGGATTATCAGTCATCCAGGACATGGAAAATTAAAATAAATAAATAAAACAACTGGACTCCCGTATTGGCAGCCTCCAGGCTGCAGCCCTTCTGTTCGTCGTTTCCCTTCCACATCGCTGGCCTCAGGAAACAGCGATGGATGAGCCCGCCCGGACACCGGTCTGTCCCTATCAAGCCCTGACCTGGGGTGGCCACGCTGCATGCAGCCCATCTACTATTCTTGTACCATTTTGCATCTGCTAGTAGCCATGTTCACGTATCTGAAGTGCTAACATAAACAGTGTGTTGGGAGGGCGCTGCCAACAGCAGCTTCTTTGCATAAACAGCTCGTTCTGAAGGGAGCTCAGAACAGGCAGAACTGACCAGGTGAAATCTCATCATCAGAAAATGATTTTGTGCAATAAATCTAATGAACATGTATTGTTTAGCCTACACATGTATCCTATATTGTTCAAGAAACCATAATTGGTCCCCTTTAAAAAATAACAAATTATCTGACAAAAGCTTTGAGAACTTGTAACTGTTAATAAGTCAGTATAGGACTTGCTGTTTCTATTGTGCAGTTTACAGATGACTGTACTGCAGAAATAAGTTAAATGTTGATTGACTGCATTGTCACAAAGAAATGATTGGCAATTTATAAAATAAATGTGGTTTTCCAACAATCAAATATGAAAATAGTTGTAGTAAATAGTTTTCGAAATAAAACACACTCAGTTTTTACAACACAGTTATCTTTGGACATATCTTGAAATAATTAGCTAAATGCAATAATTATTTATTTATTTTTTAAAACATTTAACAAACGTGTATTTGGAATAACTATCTCTAAAAGCATATTCAAAATACTCTGCAGGAATGTCAAACTAAAGTCTTCAGAGATGATGTGTTGAAAGAGGTTCACAAAACTAAATCTAGTTCAACCACAAAAACCTTTACTCAACAAAACATTTTTTAACATGAACAACTTATTTTGTTGAGTCCCCTTAAAAAAACCACTGACGTGTTTTAATCTACCTGAGCTTTGAGGTTGTTCTTCCATTCCTGCGTCTCCAGAGCTTTGAACCTCCCGCTGCTGTCGGAGGACACGGACACGCACAGGGGCCGGTGGACCCTGGGACGTAGCTGGGGGGTGAGGGCCACAGGGGCCGGCCTCGCGTCGCCGTTCTCGCGCCTACTCATCATTAGATTTGGACAGGAAGCTGAAAAACACAAGGAGGAAAACCATGACATCACCATTTACCACCGGCCTCAACCAAGACTCAAGACCAGCATCCACCTCTTCCAAGTCTCATGTTAACTTTTAGTTAAAGATAAGAGCTTCAAAAGGTAAAACTAGATGAATTCTATGAACTATGAGCCCGCGGAGCGAAGCTGAAACAGGTATGATGCATGCTTATGTTGGTAAACAACCTGAAGATGGTCCAGCTGTTCAAATGTAAAAATGTTGGAACATTGGGCCTCATGCAAGAACATGTTCGTATTCTTATCCTAAATTTCTCTTACTTTTGTTCGTATGAAGGGTTTGTACGAACACGTCACGTCAGATTCAACAAACTCTTCTATCCTCAGGAAAAGTGCGTAAATGAGCTGCGTAAATTACACCTGTTCGTATCCAGATGCTCGTGCACGCAAGAGGAGATTAGCATAATTACCACCCCAAAAACACCATATAAGGCTATGTTTCCTGCCTCAGATA
>NW_013952619.1:214369-217894 GCF_001266775.1 Austrofundulus limnaeus
ACAGCAGACAGACTGCACGTAAAATATACGACAGGTCTGGACCACTCGTGAATTTTGTTCGTATCTGAAAAAAATCTTAGAATACGAAAACATTGGTGAATGCCACAAATTCTCCTAAACCACTCGTACGCACAACTTAAGAACAAATCTGTGCGTACGAACGGTTCTTGCATGAGGCCCAATAGTCCCAAAAAAGAGAAATGCATAAATGATCAATTTAAGTTTAATTTTAGACATTCATCTTTCACCTTATGAGGGTTGCTTTATTTAAAAGGTTTAATTTAGACATTCTTACTGCTAAAACTTGAACATTAAAAACTGCACGACTGAGAAAAACACAGGAAAACAAAGTTTACAGAATCAGTGCAAAAACTTGTTTATTTTTTCAAATGTTTCAATATTACTTCACTGCAGTTGTGTTTACCTTTCTTTTGTAAAGGATTTTGTTTTCTTTGATTTTTTTAGGCTGTCCTGATCGACACAAAGCAGCTGCTGGCAGTGATGAACCCACCTCTGTTGTCAAATCATAACAGGCCTATAAAAATAAACACTTACTTTACCTGAACAGAAAAATAAAATTATTACATGTGGACTATTGAACATGAGATCTCGCTCATCTAAGTGTATGTTATTCAATAATAATTTGATAAACTGGTCAGAATGATTCATTTTATCGTCCTGGAGTAAAGTTCATTATAGCAGATCAAATAATTATGCAACCAATAAATAAAAAGCTTTTATATTTTCCTCTGTTCTGCAAAAAATAGATCACCTTATAGGCATTTGTACTATTTTGTTTATGTTGAGCTCTGAAAGATTAACATCTGCAGCTGTAGTCTCTTTAAAACATTTAAAGGGATCTTAGAAAACTAAGGCAACAAAGACACAGCTCTACAGTTTGACACCAGATATTTATCTTCATTTTAGCCATCTTTATTTTATCCAGAAATAATCCAGATTTTTAAAATGTGTTACATAATCAACTACTTTGGACATATCCAAATTATTGAAATCCAATGATTTATTTTAAACTCACTACTTCCAGTGCATAGTTTGAATCATTTTGAGAGTTTAATGAAGACGTGAACTGGTGGACTAAATGTCGTTCATTGTAGTGTAAATATTTAAGAGAGACTGCAGATTTAACGGTAAAACAGAGAGGACTGCATATGAATGAAACAGTTTGAATTAGACACTTCTTCTTACCGAGGCTTCCATCGTGTTGGCCGAGAACTGTTGGGTCCACAGGTTTCTGAGCAGACACTGTTTTAGTCCACCCATCCTCAGGGTCCATGGTTGAGGCTCCGGCGGCCCGTCATCTTCGGCAGGCCGAACAACACTGCAGCTCCATCGGACACACGGCGGCTAGCAGCGGCTAGCAACTAGCAGCATCTACCAGCAGCAGCTAGCAGGTTAGCCTCTGGTTAGCTATGAGTCATAATAGTCCCCAGGAGAGCAGTAAACCCAGGCAGGAGACAGCTGTCACCGGTGAAACAACTGAAGCTGGTGCACAGGAAGCTAACTGCTGCTGGTTAGCGAGGTGCCAGCAGGAGGTGCAGCCGCAGAAATCAGCTCCCTGAACAGCCTCCTAACAGCAGCTAGCATCGGTGTAACCTCCGCTACGTGACGGAAACTCACACCGAGCTCAATGACTGGCTGTGATGCTGGAGCCTCAGCCTACGCCGGGGGGCCAGGTGTTAAAATAAAAACACGGGTCATCTCGTGAAAGTCTGGATGGGGGCACGTGTGTTAAATTAGGGCCCGCGGACCAACTCTGGTCCTACGTAACATTTAATCCGGCCCTAATTATGTAAAATAGCTTTGTCTCTGGATTTAGTGCATTCTTCTCTGGCCAAAAGAAAATTAGGTTTAAACTTTTCAAATTTTGATTTTGGTGAGGAAAGAGCAACAAAGACTTGACTTTTGTCAAATTTCCTGTATTCTCTTCTTATTTTAAAGTCACTTAATTAGATGTTTAATGAGGGTTTTTTTTATGATTTGCTAGATTGCAATAAAATGTATCTCCCAGGGTTGCCAGATTCCAAACATAAAGTAAAACCTGCCCAACCACATAAAAAACAGCCTAAATCTCAATTTCTGACTGAGTGTACACATGTGTTTACTATATTAATAAAAACTACACCATTAGCACACATCTGCACTGAATCAGTATTTACATTTTGTGTAGCTCTGAAAAGACAGTGTTGGTTAACACTCGTCTTCAGAATGAAACAGATGGAGGTGGGTAAAATGTTTAATGAGAGTTTTCCAAAACTAAGACCAGACTTTTCAGACGGTGGGTGGCATGCTCTGAGAAGAATATGGGCAAAAAGACTGATTGACCATGGAGTGACTCCAGTCAGGTTGTCCAAGGCAGTCATTGTTGCCTCTCTACTTGGCCTTCACTCAGTTGAAGAGTTGATGTCATCATTTGCAAGATATTTATTTGTCTGACAGCGAGCGAATTACCATTGAAAAGGCCCTCGATGGTGTACTGGACGAGGATGACAAAGAAAATCTGTTGGATTTGTTTTCACCGATGGGTGCTCACAGCAGTCCATCTCAGGAAAATGTAAAACCAGCAATCCAACTCATGGCTCATAAAGCCATATTACAAGAACCAAAGTATATAATAGACTGCTTTTCCAAAACTCTAAAAGATGTGACATTAAATCTGCCAAACACAACCAATATCCTGCATTTATATGAGTCCAAAAAAGCAACAAACAAAAAAGTTGTTGACATGCTGCAAACAGATGATCTGTCCCTGTCAATGAAAGAGCAAACAACACTGAATTACTTGCAGAGATACATRAAGAATGKAGATCAGTGCAAGCTGGAAAAATCCTTGTGATTTTGCACAGGGTCTTCTGTTTTATGCACAGAGGGAATTAAGGTAACTTTTAATGCTGAAACAGGTTTTGGTAGAAGACCTGTAGCACACATGTGGATCAATTATTGATGTGCCCTACACTTATAGCTCCTACCCTGAGCTTCGAGCAGAGTTTGACAGTATCTTGGCTAGCAACTTCATGTTAATYGACATTATTTAAGCTTGTACATATACAAGCTATTTTGACACCTTCAATAAAAAAACACCATTTTATTCCAGCCTTTACTGTTGTCATGAACCAAGTTCACAATATGCCGTGGTGATTTCACAGCTGTATTTCCTTTTTTTAAGTTGCATGTCCTTAAGATGTATTTAGCATCTGTTTGAGGTTTAGGCAACTGCTTTAGCAAATTTTATTTTTAAAGGCCAAGAAATGACTGATTTATAATTCATTTTGTATGTATTTTTGGCAAAATTTGTGCTTTGGTTTTACTGGTGATATTAGCTTCAGTACCCAAGATTTAAAATCAGTAAATCTACCTTGCAGATTTGTCATACTCAATAAAGAAATTGGTATCTATTCCATTATATGTCAAAGTTATTTCTCTTGTATCGTTATAAGAGTCTAAATTTAGGCTGCATGTAAATATAGTTGTAGTTTTTAAATACAGTGTGTAATCAGTTTCTTAAGT
>NW_013952619.1:220329-222719 GCF_001266775.1 Austrofundulus limnaeus
GCAACAGTGACTCAGGATATTAACACTGAATCTCTGTGGAATCCACTCCGATTGTTCGATCATTTGCGAACACCGCAGATAATGTTGCAAATGATGAGCGTGACATCATGAGTGAAAGTCCCAAATGCTACTTCAAAGCTAACGTTAGCACAATGCAAATTTCAAGCTAACAGTGGCAAAATGCTTGTTAAATGTTAAAAGCAGCAAAACATATAAAAACATAAAATAATTTAAGCAACAAACAGATTAGAAGTATATAAAATGTTAAAAAGCCAACTAAAAGTCAAAAGTAGTCAACAGCTAGCTAAAAGCAAAAAGTATCAAAATGTAAAGCTAACATTAGCACAACGCTAATCCCAAGTTAACAGTTGCAAATTGTTTGCTAAAAGCAGCAAATCATCTAAAACCCACAAGTATTTGACACAATTTTAAGATTATTGGCTAAAATAATAGAAAGTTTGCAGAAGTAGTTTAAAAACAAACAGAAAAGTAAAAGTTTTAAAGAAAATGTTGGTTTTACTTACCCAGTTATCGTGTGACGACATGATGTTTGTTGAATCTGACTTGAAAACCTCTGGATTATAATTTACCAACGAGGCAGTTTGGACTTCGTTTGTTGAAAATCGCTTGGTAAATGTACATTGTTTCTCAGTTGTTTACTTTTGTTTTAGAGTTGTTTATTTTTGAAAAATGGAAGGTGCATTTTTTTAAACCTGTATCCYTGGTAACCAGCTGATAATAATTTGATGGAGATCAGCTGGTAGAGAAATARTGATCAGCTGGTTACCATGGTTACAGGGACTGAGTGAGCTCCTGAGAGTGGGCTTATCAATGAGTTTCAACCCACGTCTTACGAGTTTTCTTGCGTTATTTAATGTTTATTCATTCTTGGGTATTGGCTGTTTGCACAAAGTCAATAAAACATCGTGTCTGCCTAGAGAAACGATATAGATAGTTTGATAACTATCAGACCTCATTTTTGGAAAGGTTTCTTAAGCAATTGCTCATTTACTCTCACTTGTGAAGAAAGATCAAAGGGGGCGGGGGTGTACACATTTCCACGTTCATTTCAGTTTTGATACATCCGGAGTTTTGCGTGGAAAATGGCGTACGCAATGTTTTTGTGTGTACGCACCGTTATGAGGGCCATAAAAAAGTTGCGTGCGCCTGGTTCTACGCCCATGTTGGGATGTATCAAAACCAACGTTGCGTGAAAGTGTGCGTAAATATATATACGCATCACATCTGTCCAGCTGAGACACCCATGCACTCTACTATGGAAACATCACCTCCACCTGCTGGCTGATGAGATGGGAGCCGATGCATTTCTGACCATAGCTATATTTACAGGCTAGAAAAGTCGTAGCTGAGACCAAGTACACTTCGCTGCAGCATGCAGAACGGGGCGGTGACGGACCTTTCCGTCAGTCCCATACCTTATATGGAAATGGGACAATTGCATTCCGAAAATGAAGGGGGCGCTAGTGACACTATTTTCTATCGAACACTTTCAACATTAAAAATACAACTTTTACAGTAAGGAAATGGCTACAAAACGTGTTATGTCACGTGGTATGTCCCTTTTTCATTTTCAAATCTTTATTAAATCTTTGTTGTTTTTGGATATTAATATTAAATTACAGTAACAAACTAACCTTAGGCATTAGGCCTGTGAGGTTAACCTTAGGTATTAAACCTGTGAGGTTAACCTGAGGGTCTGTGTTTGGGGAGGTGGATAAAAGAAATTAATAAATAATGCTCTGAGTACTTCAACGTGAGTAGAAGAAACTCTCTAACTTCTTCCTTTCTTCTTCCTTTGCTCTCTTAATCCCGCGTCTTTAAGGAGCAACCTTCATTTCTGGAATGCAATAGTCCCATTTCCATATAAGGTATGGGACTGACGGAAAGGTCTGTCACCGCACCGTTCTGCATGCTGCAGCGAAGTGTACTTGTGTGGTCGTGTGTGTCATAACTGACTCCTCTGCGTCGAAGGTAAGTGAAACCACACCATTGAAAGTAGTTTCTTTCGTGCCAATGATGTAGTTATTGGCTTATTTTATGTTTTAAAATAGCCACCGGTATGTTTTATGCTATACAAGTGTGCACGCATTTAAAACAGTAGTTTGAATTAGCGATTTTAAGACGGGCATTTTTTTTTCTTTTTTTCCTGTGTTTGAATCCTCGGACTATAATCGTGGATAAGTTATTGGTAAAGCGCACTTTTATTGTAAAATGCTGATAAATGGGTTTTCAACATTTGGCGCAAGCTAGGTACTGGGGCTGCATCGTCTTGAATGACCGCCGTGAATGATGGCCGACATCTCGGTTTCGCAAATTCCTTACCGGGTTTTCAGTTGTTTAACGATACAATATACTGTACTCTGTAATGA
>NW_013952619.1:225748-230465 GCF_001266775.1 Austrofundulus limnaeus
ATATTTATGTTTGTGGTTGTAATGTGACAAAATATGGAAAAGTTCAAGGGGTATGAATACTTTTGCAAACCACTGTATTGGTTACTGTCCACAGTGATTATAAACCATGTTTTTATTGCTCTGGTGTTTTGTGCACATCCTGATTCTTTTCAAATACTTGTACTCTTAGGAAGTGAACAGCAAGGAGAGTCAGTGTCTTACTAGCTATACGAGGTAACCTTTTTATCGCATTTAGATGATTTATATAACAAATCCAAGTTAGAGAACAATCAAGCCTTGCCTCGAAAAAAAAAACCCAAATATTCTAATTGTACTGACTTCACTTATCCAGCAGGGGGCACTGTCTACACAGCTTTACCCTTTTGTCCCCACAGAAGCCACAAAGCTGGATTTTTTTCCTTTCAAAATATTAGTTGAAAGTTAAAAGCGGCATTATTTTATCAAGCATGTCATTAAAACCTAATTAGCTCCACCAGCTTATTTGCATTTGTGCAAAAAGATGTCTACTTAATCAGCCATCTGCTGCATGGCTTTGACCTGACTGCTCAACCTAAACTAAAATTATTAAAGGCCTCGTGTTTTTTAAGAAATGTATATCACTTACTCCCTTTCATGCCAAAGGTTTAAACTAAAATCATTGCACAATGAGAAACAATAGCTGTAGTAATGATCAAACCATGAAAATGACAATAATATTGTCAAATAGCAAGATACTGTATAAACGACTCTCAGCTACAGTATCAGTTTTTAGATCTAGATCTGTTTTATAGACTGAGTTATACAATGTTTGTGTTTTTTAATGCTGAATAACTGTTGTGGTAATAAGTTGTAGATGCATTCCCAACAATTACCTTTTTAAAGTTTCAGTAAAACCCCTTTAATATGAAATATTTTGCTGACACAGCAGGACTGACTCCAGTGGACAACACTGAGGTTTTAAGCTAAGATCGTGCACAATGAGGACATTTGGAGTACATGTTGTGAATGACTTTCAACTACTTCTTCACCAAGTGTTGGCACAAAATCTGTGAAACTGAGTAAATATCTGTTAATGTTTTCAAAGGCTTGTCGGCTGAAGCAAACATCTTAACTTAAATTGACTGTAAAACTTAATGAGTTAGATGTACATCTAATGAATACTTCCTGCAGGTTTGATTAAAATCTGTCGACTGGTTCATTTGAATCCAAATAGTTGATGGCTGTGCAATCTGCTCAGAATATGTGTTGATGATTAGTTTCAGCTACTACCTGTGAGGTTGGCGGCAGGCAGAATGACCCAGGGCACAGGCAGGTTCAAAAAGGCAAAACAAACTCTTTAATAAGGCAAAAAGTCTGGCAAGGCACTTCAAAATTACTCACATAATTCTCAGGGGAACATGAACACAGAGGACACCACACTGGCTGGTAACAGCACAATTAATGGACACCAGACTGAGGACAAGACACAGAATATAAAGACAACTAATTAAGGACAATAAGAAACACCTGGAGGAGACACAAGAGGAAACAGGTGAGCTTGGGCGGGGCTGGAGCAGGGCAGAGATACACAGGGAAACATTGAAACTAGAAAAACACACAGACCATGACACTACCACACTCTCACATACAGTATTAATATTGGCTAAATATCTGTAAAATTCACTGAGTAACTTTTGTGTTGGTAAAGCTCCATCAGCTTTGGCAGCCATATTGAAGTTAATTGATCATAAAGGTAAATGCAACCCTTGTATCTCATTAAATACATCCCTCGATTAATTTCTGAGTTTTATTAAAATTTGTCAAGTGGTTCATGTGATGTTTTGCTAACAGACATATATACACAAAAACACAATTTTCTGCCTTGCTGCCTTGGCAGTGGTCAATAAAAAATATTTTGGCTATAATCCAAAGGGATTAACAATTTTGCACTTGTGGGTTTTCAGTAAATGTTCCTTTGTTTGTTCCAGGCACCACCTTGTAGAGGAATCTTGTCGTTGACCCACTAAGTGCCTTAAATGCCACAGACAACTTTCACTGGTTTTTTTTAGAAACAGCTGGTGAATCAACAAATGTGTCTAAATGTTCAGAGAGGTCCGGCAGTTGGTGGGAAGTCTGCACCATGCGGGGGGAAACCCAGAGATGGAAGACTTGAGGGGGAAATGGAATTGCAGGAATGACAAATGGTGTCTGAATGGCATGAACTGTTTTTCTTTTTTTCCCCTTTCAGTAGCAATGTTTGACATTTTACTGGTATCAGTGTCAAAACACTTGTTAACTTGCAAAATGTGTTTTTGGAGTTTGAACATACTTGTACATATAAAAACATGCTATACAGGACAAATTATTTCATTATGGTGTCAGATTTTATACAAAGCTTTTATTTAAATAAGTTGACCAATCAGAGGACAAGAAAAAAAGATATATTGGTGAGTTTTAAAATAAGTTTTTGTACATAGGATCGAACTAATCAATTAATCAGTGTTCTTACTTCTAAAGAGTCTAAAATTACCTCCAGCTTCTGAACAAACAGTTTTAGTGTTTGTTTGCTCACTGAAAGCCTCTTCAGAGAGATTAAGAATGAGTGCATATTCCCAACAGGTTGACTCATGAAGTGCTGCTGTATTATTCACTGATGTTTGATTGGATTTAGACAAATACTGTATTTATCCCAGTGGAATCTTTGTACAAAAAGAAAAAAAAAGAGAAAACCTTCCATGTTTGGTTTTTAAAAGTCCAGTGGACTTAAGTGAAAGAACCAATTGGAGCTGATTTGATTTCCACTGAAGCACCACTTATGTCGATTTTTTTTTTATTTAACAGGAAAAGATTATTAAAAATCAAGCCTGACTCAGCATAATTGCTGTTTTACAGCAGGTTCCTGTTCTGCAGCACATAAAACACTCAGAATTACAGCATCACAATCACATCATTATACACCATAAACACAAAGACAAACAAGCATACCAAATTTCAGGAAGGCAGCATTTGCAAAATAGGACGTCTAAATATGAGCACAACAAAAAGTGTCCAGCAGATGGCAGACAAGATTCTTCTTAAAGGGCTGTAGTTTTGAAATGGACTTTATGTTTTGAGGAATGTCATTCCATGCTTTAGTATAAACATAGAAGAAAGACCTCTGGCCGTAACAGTTTTTAAAAGTTGGTAATATCAGTTGTCCTTTTGTAACTGAATGACCACTTCCAGAATTTGATTTGGGCAACAATGCACAGAGATAAGGGTCTGTTTCAATTACTTCAATTACTTTCTCTACTTCAAGTGGGAAAAAATACATTTATGTACTGAATATAACCACCCAGTTAGACTTGAATTAAATTTAGGTACATATGACAGTAGCATAGATAAGAAAAGTCTCCATTGTAAAAATCTAATTTAGGATGCTGAGGGCCATGCAGGAAAGACGCTGCCACAGCAGCTGATGTCGTCTGTCCTCTGACTTCTGATGCTGGGAGCAACCGTCAGACAGAAGACGCTTGAAGGAAAAGACAAGCAGGAGAGATTTTGATCAAGTATCCTTCCAAAAAAACTTTAATGTTTTCAGAATCACTGAAGAGGTATTGTTGGATAAGTATCATCCACAAAGTGTTGTTACTGTATGTCCATGAAGGGCAGCACAGTGGATTAGTGGTTAGCACTGTTGCCTCACAGCAAGAGGGCTTATAGGTTTTAAGTGCCGTTGGGTTGGGCCATGGTCTTACTGTGTGGAGTTTGTATGTTTTTCTTGTGTTTTCTCAGTGCAGTTTGTCTGGTTAAGTAAACATTACTCTTTTAAAGCATCATAACTAGGGGTGCACCTATTGCAGTTTTCCAATTCCCGTTCTTTAAAAACCTGAACCGCCGATTCTGATTTTGGCCGATACTATTTTTTTTAAATAAATGACGCTAACATGTCTTATAAAATCACAATACACCTTCAGTGTTCCAGTCTTACTTTACCTAAACATTACACTTGAAACAAAAACTTGTTTTAACTGGACAACAGCTCTCTCTCTCTCTCTCTCTCTCTCTCTCTCTCTCTCTCTCTCTCTCTCTCTCTCACACACACAGCAGAGCTAAAGGGGACAGTGGCTGTTTTTCAGACTTTTGCGGAGGTAGATGAGATCAGTAGAAAATATTGTGGATAAGATCAACTTGAATCGGCTCGTTGCTGATCACACAAAATTAAATAAATTGGGACCGATTTATCAGTGCACTCCTAATCACAGTGTAAAACATATCACATCTTATTGTATTGTGCTGTATGACATCATATGATATAATGTCATGTCAAATTGTAGTCCAGGAGTTTTAAACGTGCATCTCTGAGGCCACATGGGGTTCGTTGGTCTCTGCAGCAGCTCTTTGAGGCTTTGACCAAAACTAACACGAGATTACATTTTTTGTATTTATGCTCACAACAGAAAATTTGGCTTTAGCAGTTTCCATGTTAATTTGCTTGCACTTATGTTATCAGTAATACAAGGAGTGAAACACGTTAATTTAACACATTCTCACTCCCGACTCGAAATATGTGACGACTCGGGAGTGAGAATGGGTCGGTTAATTTGATCATGCTAGTAGCCTGATGGCTACATCAGTAATCCTTCAGTTTATTCATTTCTTTAAAAAAACAACATAAATTCAACATACAACAAAAATACAAATCATAAATTAAATGAAAGGTAGCAGAAGAAGAAAAAAAATATTATTATATCTGCCCCTTTCTCTCAAATAAATGAAT
>NW_013952619.1:230475-236280 GCF_001266775.1 Austrofundulus limnaeus
ATCAAAAATAATCTTCAGATTACAAAAAAAGAAAGAAAGAAAAACAAAAGAAAAAATAACAAAGTTTTAACTCCTTGAGCAACAATTCATACATTATACATTTACATATTTCTCCAACAAATTTACCTTTATCTTTCTCTGTCTGTAACCCTGTCTGGACTCCCCAATCTTGACCTCTGTTTTCTCTGCAATCTTGAAAATTTGAATATATACATGAACATTGATCTGGCATTTTTAATGTCATCTTCCAGATTATTCCATAATCTTATACCCTGGACTGAAGTACTCCGTTCCTTAAAACTGGTTCTAAATTTGGGTTTAACAAACATCTCTATCCCCTTCACATTATAACAACTCTCTCTTTTAACAAAGTGTAATTGAATGTTTGAAGGGTAATGTGTTTTTATGAGTCCTATACTAATTTCTACTAATTTCCAGTGTTAAAGTATGGATCTTTCTCTCAAATCCATCAAGATTACCTAGGAATTAGAAAAATAAATGAGTTTTGGGTAAACTTGGCATTTCTTATGTATGTTTTTTACCTAAACATGGTCTTTTCTTTTGTCCTAAAGTGTAAAAATAAGGTTAATTGTCAAAATTTGCAATATATCTTTAGTTTTGTAAGTGTAAACTAAGTCGTGGCCTGACCCCCTCGCCCAGTATATAACACAGGAAATCCAAATCAACCAGTAAGTTCTCCTGTCGTTGATTCAGCCTTTTCCAGGAGGTCAGCCCAACAACAAGCAAGCATCAAATGAATATGCACGATCAAGCAAAGTTATCAGACAAGTAGGACTGAACTTGAACAACAGCCTGTGTGAATAGAGGCTAAAAAGCTGCAATTTTACCACTCATTTATCCAGGGCGCGACCTGACGAGCCCAGGGAGTTGCCATACTTACGTCAATGGAAACACCTCGTACAGGTCCAGTTGCTTCAACCCCACACTCTCCTCTGGAGCTTATGAATGGAGGTAACTCTGAAACCTTAGGTTACCTCAGCTCGTGTGTTGTCGTGTACACCCTTAAAAACCCAGAAGAATAATATAACAGAAGACTTACCAAGACTCAGAGATCACCCAGGAGCCATGTGTCAGTTTTGTGCTCACAGGCAAAAACTCCATTACAGGTGAAGAACGATAAAAAAAACTGTGACTTCAGTTATACAATCACATCCTTTGCCTTAGTCCTACAAATCAAAAACAAAGACTGTAAAATGGGTTTAGTGCTTGAAGGATAAAAGTCCACAACGAGAATCCAGAGGAACAAGCCTCGTTTTGTGTGGGCCTCTGAGTTTTATAACTCCTGTATAATGATGAATAAAATCAGTTTATACATACATTCATACTCCTCCTCATTCATTTTTCAGACAAAGAAGGCAAACCAGGTTACAACTCATACATAGTTAATATGTCACTTCATATGATTGTGCAAGGTTCTGAAAAAAGCAAAAAAGATACATTTTAATCACATCACCAGCACAGTGATTCGCCTCCCTTCAGTCTTTACATTTGACCCATTTTGTTATCATCAAAAGTTTCTCCTCTCAATGGTTAAAACTGATAGTTCCAGAATTTACAGCCACAGATCCTCCAGCAAGGCCCCAGGACCAGGCGGGAGGGTTGGTGTTCACAGCAGCAGGTTGACCTTCAGGCTCACCCATGCCATGCTGAATTACACTTGTTCCTGTCCACTTTCATTTGACCTGCAGCATGAGCAGTGGTGGACAGTAACAAAGTACTTTTACTTTATTACTGTAATTAAGTACATTTTTTGAGTATCTTTACTTTACTTGAGTAGTTATTTATTTGGGAACTTTTTAATTTTACTCCACTACATTTCAAAGACAAATATTGTACTTTTTACTCCACTACATTTCTAGGAAGCTTGTCGTTACTTGTTCCTTTTAGATCAGCATAGTTTTATAATCCGCTGTAAAAAAAAAAAGAAAAAAAAAGAAAAAAATCCGTTGTGCCGGTTTTTCTTTTCATGAAATGCAATTGGCCACAAGCTATGTTCGTCACAAAGGTAACCAATCACATGCGTAGCTTATAGTTCTGACTGTCACTGAGTGTGTATATATGTCCTACACATTCTCACTCCCATCTCGTCACATATTGACGCTTTCTCCAAGGTTCCCTCTACGTCCGATTTTGACGCGCCGGGTACCCCCCTCGCGTCACTCCTTGACGCCCGCGGATTTTCCGGGTTGCGCCACTAGGGGTCTTTGGGTCGGGGGTCTGAGGTTAACATGAGGGATCACGATTAATGGTTAAGTTTAGCTACTGGGATCAGGGGTAGGATGTCCATGGTGAATATTAGGTAATTTCAGGCTTTGGAACATGTTTACGTGAATTTTCTACATTTTCTAAAAATGGTTATTTTTACGTACTACGGTCAGGGACAGCATGTCTAAAGTTAACAAAGGTCATTTCGGGCTTCGAAACGCCAGTTTTTGCGCATTTTCTACACTTTCGGAAAACATGACAACACACTTCGCCCCATCTCGTCAGTAACTGACGTGACGGGGGTACCCGGCGCGTCAAATTCTGACGTTGAGGGAAGCTTTGCAAAAGCGTCAATATGTGACGACTTGGGAGTGAGAATGGGCTCATATGTCTGTGTGTATATACTGACAATATTTATGAATGTAGGCATGTATGTATGTATATCTTTATATATGTATGGGTATGTGTATATATTTATATATGCCCTCCATGTATTTATCTATTTATTTTTCAGGTGAGCGGACAGATGTTGGGTGTGTGGTCCTGTGTTTTGTTGGTGTATATTTAATATACTTCTAATCTCTATTTCAATCTTTCTAATCACTTCTCTCTCTGTTTTTCTCTCTGTCTCTATTTTCTCTTCTCTTAAAAAAGGTCACTGATGATGAATAAATAAACTAAATAAACTAATATTTAGTTTAGTTTTCTACTGAAGTGACAAGAAAAAGAAAAGAAAAAAATGTAATTTGTACTTTTACTTTGTACTTAAGTACTTTAAAATGCATGTACTTCTGAATACTTAAGTATTTTCAAAAGTAAGTACTTCARTACTTTTACTTGAGTAGATTTTTGACTGAGTAACTTTTACTTGTAGTGGAGTAGATTTGACCATGAGTATCAATACTTTTACTCAAGTACTAGAGTTGAGTACTTTGTCCACCACTGAGCATGAGGTGGATTTAGTCCTGGGCACCATTCAGCCCTTTGTCCAAACTCTGCAGATCAGTCTGATGTTGACTTCTGTCACGAGCGTTGGTGGCAGGGTGAAAAGGAATCAGTCCTCATTGCATGACACATCCAGATGATGTCTGGATCACACATGTGTAGTCTTGAACTGATGAAGGAGGGGTATGGCACAAGTTTTCATCCTCAGCCTTTCTGTCAGTAATGCCACCCCTCACTGTCTTTGAAGGCCCCCATTCAAAAAACAAGAAGAGGTTCATAGACCACCAGTTGATAATGACAGTTGTAACATATTTTGTGGCTACAGAAACATTTTATTAGTGAGCCAAGGAGTAGAAATGTCACTTTTGATTTTTTTATCATATTGTATTCTTTTATAATGACAAGGCAAACATTAAAGGAGATATAAAGATGTGCACAAGTCTAATCTCAATGTCTATGGTAGCTCAATGGATATTCAATTCAATTCAATTCATTTATATAGCGCCAAGTCACAACATAGGTTGTCTCAGGGCACTGTACATAAAAAGAACAATCTAAAGAAGAAGCCAGCAGGCTGTGTTGAATCACTTCATCACAGTCTTCCATCCTGAGCAAACGGTGGAGAGGAAAAACTCCCTGCTAATCAGGAAGAAACCTCCAGCAGAACCAGGCTCAGGACAGGAGGCCATCTGCCTCGACCAGCTGGTTGGAGGACAGGAAAGAGACAAAGACAAACACAGAAGAACTGGTCCAGGTGCACCTACTTCTGGAAAAGAGACAAAAAGAAAAACATGTTATTGATAGAAATAATTACAATAAACATGTAGAAGAGAGACTAAAGACAACAGCAGCGTGAGGAAATGTGCTCAGTTTGTGTTCCAGCAGTCTAAGTCTATAGCAGCAGAAATGAAGAATAATTCAGGAAACATAAGTCTAACTATAGGATTTATGAAAAAGGAAAGTCTTCAGTCTAATCTTAAAAGTAGACAGAGTGTCAGCCTCACGGACAGAAACTGGGAGTTGGTTCCACAAGAGAGGAGCTTGAWAACTGAAAGCTCTGCCTCCCATTCTACTTTTAGAAACTCCAGGAACCACAAGTAAACCTGCAGTCTGAGAGCGAAGTGCTCTGTTAGGAAAGTATGGAACAATAAGATGTTTAATATATGATGGAGCTTGGTTGTTGAGAGCTTTGTATGTTAGGAGTAATATTTTAAATTCTATTCTGAATTTGACAGGGAGCCAGTGGAGAGAAGCTAAAACTGGAGAAATATGATCTCTCATTCCAACTCTCATTAAAACTGTAGCAGCAGCATTTTGGATCAACCGAAGACTTCTTAAAGAGTGTTTTGGATGCCCAGATAATAAAGAATTACAGTAATCCAGTCTAGATGAGATAAATCAGTTTTTCTGCATCATTTTTGGACAAAATGTTTCTAATTTTAGTAATATTACGCAGGTGGAAGAAGGCAGTCCTGGTAACATTTTTAATGTGGGGGTTAAAAGACATGTCCTGATCAAAAATAACAGAAGAAGCAGAAAGTTAAGAGTCATCCGTGTTTTTTATGTCTGTAAGACATGCTTGTAGTTATTTATTAAGATCAGTGTTCTCCATCACCCAAAGCAGTGCTTTATGAGCTTCAAGGACATAGAAATTTTCAAATTTATAGCATATGAAAATGTTGTGTTTCTATCTATTAACCTTTGTCAGCTGCACTTCATGCTGCGCTGCAGAACCCACGTCCAGAATGATGATTTTTTTTTTGTCTAAAATATCAAGGAAGACGTCACCTGTGAATCACTGCAGAACTCGCTGACAACAATAAGTCAGAGAGAAGCAGCATCTGTTGACAGTGACAGCTCAGTTTATTTTTGTCATCCTTGTCTCATATTGAGTCACACAGAGATGTGTCAAAAATGTGTTCCAGAGCAGCATTTTATGTTCAAAAAGACATTTTTAAAAGAAGAAAAAGAATCAGATCATTAAACTGTAAAAATACACAAGTCCAGTTTCAGTAAATACACACAATGAAATGCGTGTATAAAAAGCTGAGAGCTGTTTACAGTGACGTCTGTGTTCTGACTGACTCTTCTGCTGACTGATGCTTGCTCACACAGCACATTTATCTGCAGCACATCTGCTGAGTATAGTGGAGTTTTAGGACAAATGCATCACCAATCAGGCTTATTGATCACTGCTCAATTAGCCTTTGACAACATGCTGCTATGCAAACAGAAAAACCTTGATTACAAAGACATTCAGTGGCTCACATGTGAGAAAGCTACAAGAACACACAAGAGGCCAAAATGAGATGCCTGTAAAACTCTTAAAGTAAAATATTTTATCTGGTATTTACCTAGCTCATTGTAGACACTCTAAAAATTAAAAGTATGATATGGGTCTCATGATTTCTTTGAAACTGTAGGGAGCAGCAAGTGGGAGGATCACTGAGGAGATCAAAGCATCCAAAACCTTCAGCCAGCTGCCTCCACCACACCCTGTCTCCACAGGGCCCCTCTCTAGGATCAGTGCCACACCTCCAAGTGCCACATGGCATCCCAAAGATTTATAAACATACTCATAACAAATGTGGAAAGAAAACGAACATAAAAGGCCTTTTATATGTGTATATATAT
>NW_013952619.1:236505-240721 GCF_001266775.1 Austrofundulus limnaeus
TATATATATATACACTAAAAATAAACTTGCAAAATTGACAGAGATACATGAAACGGAGCTTCGACCAGTGAAGCAGATTACCAAGTAAAATAATACACCCTTGTCGCTGAATAAGGCATTTGGTGGAATCAAATTCACCCCCCACCCCACACACACACACACACACGCACGCATGCACGCACGCACGCACGCACGCACACACACACACACAGACACACACACAAACCTCTCTACACTATTGGGACTGGAACACTTTAAAATTGCCTGTCCAGCGTAAAAACCACTAGAGCACTCTGCACTTATCTGTACAGTAATGGTCTGCTAATAAACTTATTTTGTCTGTAAAAGCCACACCAGGGTTGGAGTGGAGAAGCGGTGTGTTTGAGCAGATGGGTCTGGGTCAAAGAGCTCACCTCAAAGTGGCTCAGTCTGTACACCATAATGTTTTATTTGAGGTTCCAATATTACCTCGGTCCAAAATAGTCTAATTTACATATGGACTATCAAGCATAAAGCATGGTGATAATTGATTATATCATTTCAAAGACTGGAAAAATCATTATATTACAAGTCATTTATTGTCTCCTGAAATTAAAAATGAATAGCATTAATTTCTTATTATTATTTACTGAAAGGCAGGGAATTTTAAAGGTACTACATCATTTCAATCAGGGGCGGAGCCAGGGTGGAGGCCAGAGTGGCACTTGCCACCCCTGGCCCCTGATTGGCCGCCCCAGGAGCCACCCCCAAATGACTGACAAGTGGGATAGGGATTGCAAGTGGCAGTTCAAAGATGAGCTTACAATGAAAAACATTATTTTGCTGGCTGAGACATGTCATTGGGATTGCACTTGGCTACCACCACACCAAATTCCAGCTCAGTATTTCTAAAAATGGCTGAGTAGTAGTCATTTAAAATTAGCTTTGGCAGCCATGTTGGATTTTGTATTTGAAATCAAATTGTGTAAAACATTTCTTCTTGGCTACTTACTACACTAATTTTCAGTTTTGTGCTTAAAATGGCTGAATTATAGCCCTTTGTGAAATTAGCATTAGCAGTTATTTTAAAGTGGCAATATCATGTAATTTTTTTTTGTTTTATATCATGTTATAATGTTATACTCTCATAAAAAATATGCCCAAAGCCTTGCTTTGACTCATTCATGCATGNGTTATACTCTCATAAAAAATATGCCCAAAGCCTTGCTTTGACTCATTCATGCATGTTTGAGGAAATCCTGCAGCGTTTTTAGGAAGCCATGCTGAGGAGCAAAACGACAGGTGGGGACCAGAAATGCCTTTTGGTACCAGAAACGCCCCTGGGACGTGTCTTTAAGCCGAACTTCCTCATGGCAGAGCCACCCCCCCACCACTACCCCCACCGAACTGGACGGAACAGAAGCAGAAGGAGGTTCTTAAAGAGACAGAGGCCAATTTCAAGGAGTTTAGAAGAGGATGTGATGAGAACATAAGTTTATTTTATATTTAAACATAAAAACAGCATTTTAATAACTACTAAAGGTGACATATACTTTATTATGGTATAGTATTTAAATATATGCCTGAGAAACACATAATATTGGCACTTTAAAGACCACCTTGGCCACTCCTTTGCCACACCATGCAAAACTGTGTGTGATTTCAATGTGTTGGTGTTTGTTTGAAACAAATCTTATTTCTTCAAATTCAGATTAGGAAAGAAGCTTCTATTAGATGTCAGAGCAAAACACAAATGAAAATTCAGTACTTCACAAATCACTTTCTCGAGTTTGGCTCTGTTTGGGTGTTTAATGATTGTGTCTCATTCAGGGGCTGCAGCCCACAAATGTGTCCAACAAAACCCCGAAAAACAGCTGCATCTGAGTATTCAGGATTCATTGTGCCATCAGGTTTGCTTTTCGACACTTTTTTCGACAAGATTTTGATTTTAAATGTATGTTTAGCATCTTAGCTGATGAAATTTATTTAAATAATGTGAATCATCCGAAGGCTAGACCGTCTCATTTCACAGCTATTTCATACAGTCTACCCAATCTGTGGGTGTGGCGTCTGTAGGCCGTGATCTGTGAGGGCTGCAACCCCTGAAATGAGACACAGTTGTGTGCATATAGAATAAGAACAAGGCTGTGGACTCACAGATGCCCCTTTTTGTGAAGTAGAGGTATTGCTGCCTCACCTTATGTACTGGCAATGCTGTTTTACATAATAATTAGGCAATAAGTTTGTTAATCCATTTCTTAGAGTAAAGAAGTAATATTGTCAGTATATGGTCAGTATTTTTTGTTCGTACTTTAACAGAGGTAGGTAGTAACTAGTTACATATTCTTGACTAACTTTATTTTTTTTTTTGGGGGGGGGGGGCGTGTAGAGTACTTTTAGGCATATTACCACACCATACTTTTTAATTTCCTTTATGAAGTATCGTTACTCGAGTAAAATTTCTGAATACCCATCGTAACAGTAACTTCAATGAATGAAGAACAAATATGTTTTAACCAAAAAAAATGGAAATTTGGAAAATAGGAAACTTTTTGTACAAGTACATGATGACGATCTGATACTCTGATCTGAACTCTGTGAAATCACATGTGGAGTTCCTCAGGGTTCTATATTTGGACCAAAATTGTTTATCCTATATGTGAATGACTTGGTCAACGTATCAGGATTATTTAAATGCATTTTGTTCGCTGATGATGCAACTTTTTTTGTTTGGGTAAAGACCTAGAACGAATGTTAGAAAACATGCAAGCAGAATTTGTGAAAATACAAAACTGGTTTAAACTCAACAAATTATTGTTACAGTTGGACAAAACTAATTACATGATATTTACAAAGAGACAAAGAACTGTTAATATTCCATTTAGAGTTGATGGTGTAGAGATTAGTGGAGTTAGAGAGGTAAAGTTTTTGGGTGTTATTATTGATGAGAAACTGACATGGAAACCTCATGTAAATTATCTATGAATAAAACTAGCGAAATCTATTGCATTGCTTTACAAAGTAAGGAACTTGTTCATTGATAAAGCTCTGTATATGTTATACAACACATTAATTGTTCCACGCTTGGTCTATTGTGTTGAGGTATGGGGAAAAGCATGTAAGACTATTACACATCTTGTTTTTGTTTTGCAGAAAAGAGCTAAAAGAGTCATCTCTCGAAAAAATTACCATTATCCCTCTAATATATTGTGTTGTAAACTGAAATTAAGGAAATTCTTTGATTTGACTGATTATAATATTTTGTTAGTTATGCATAAAGCACACCGAAATACATTACCTTGAAACGTTCAGATGAACTTTACAAAGAAAGAAAGCTGTTATAATCTTAAGGGAATAGAGATGTTCATGGAATCTAATTTTAGAACATGTTTGAAAGAACGATGCACCTCAATTCAAGGAGTAAGATTGTGGAATAATTTAGAAGATGATGTTAAAAGTGCCACATCAATGTGCATATTTAAGAGAATGATAAAGACTGGACTGTTAAAAAATATGAAATGGTTTAATATGGAGTCTTTCACTTTGCTGTTCTAGAAAGTTTCAATGTTTTGTTTATTAACTGAAGATCATTATATTTAAATCTATATTTGAGAAAAAAGGGGCAGATATATAAGATTTTTCTTCTCTCTGCCATCTTTCATTTAATTTTATTTGTATTGTTTTTATTGTACATAGAATTTTGTTTGATGAAATGAATAAAGTTTATAATACAAATTTAATTCAAATTCAAAAATGCACCAGAGAAAATTTGTTTTTTCTACTGGAATTTGTTATTTTGTAATTATGTTATTTATTTGCATTACTTTGTTTTTATTTTGCACATAACTTTCTATTTTTTGTTAATCTCATGACATCATTTTAAATATTATATCAAATAATATGATCAGTTTCTCAGTACTCAAGTAGTACTCAAGTTTACAAAAACTTTTTTACTCTTACTTGAGTAATGTCTTGGATGGGTTGTTTTTACTTGAGTTATGAAATATTCTAACCACCTTTTCTCTTTAGTTATCGTTTTGAATTAATTTGTCAACATAACAGAATTTTCCTATTACAATAATCATGTCCATTTCCATGATGCTCTTATCATATAAAATAAGAAATATAATTAGATTTGATATATATACACTCACCGGCCACTTTATTAGGTACACCAGTCCAACTGCTCGTTGACACTTAATTTCTAATCAGCCAATCACATGGCGGCAACTCAGTG
>NW_013952619.1:243517-244573 GCF_001266775.1 Austrofundulus limnaeus
ATCAAATACCACTAAAGTAATGATAAAAATAAAAAACAAGAAATATTTCTTTTCAGTTTAATTACACAAACAACAATTTACTGTAACAAAAACTTGAATCAATTCATTTTTCTCTCCATGTTTTTAGCCATTAAATACATTTTGTTGTGTAAAAGGTTGTTGCGTTAAAATCAAAGACGTACATTCCAGTTTCCTAAATTGCACAATGGGTGTGCCCCAGGGATCTGTGCTAGCATCCCTGCTTTTCAGTCTTTACATCAATGACTTTTCACAGTTTTGTCACAATGTAGAAATCCAATTATTATACGCAGATGACAATGTTTTGTACACACATGTTGAAACGACTCAACTTGCAGCTGAGGAAGTAACCAAAATCCTGGAGGGTGTAGCTGAGTGCTCAAATCAATCCTGTCTCACTTTAAATGTAAACACAATGAAAAGTATGTTTTTTCTAAGACTAAATTGGACACTTCAAATGCAAACATTTATATCAAGTATCTTGGAGTTTTTTTGGATTCAAACCTAAACCTTCACGGCTAAATCTGGTGCAATACATTAAATGTCTTTATGTTTATGTTTTAATTGCACACTGTCCTGAATAAATAAATAGAAATGAATGAATGAATGAATGAATGAATGAATGAATGAATGAATGAATGAATGAATGAATGAATGAATGAATGAATGAACTTGGAGTCTCTAGAAGTGCAGAAAAGTTGATTTTAGTTTCTGCAGGTGCTGCTTACATTTGGTCACATTTTTCAACCCATTCAGTTTTCTTTATGTTCTCTGGTATTTTCTGAACTATTACCAGTACCTCAAAGGACTGTATTTGCAATGGAACTAACAAATAAGGTCTGGACTTACAATTTGGTCATCTTCATTCTCCTCTGGCTCTGGGTCAGACTCTGGCTCCAATATGTAAGGCTTCTGTTGTTGGCATCTTTTAATTAGTTTGTAAATAAATAGTTTCTGTGCAGTTATATAGTCATAAACCCCTCTGTCAAACTGGAATGGACTGGATGTGTGTGTGTGTGTGTGTGTGTGTGTGTGTGT
>NW_013952619.1:246752-251882 GCF_001266775.1 Austrofundulus limnaeus
AAAAAAAGTGTTGGCATGCATTTTCAAGAAATCCATATTTATCTTATATTTGTCAAATGCATGTGAGCCATTWAGAGATTGGAGTGTATTCAAAACATCACTCTGTGAAATTTCAGAAAATTAAAATTGCTTTGAAGTGTCAGGATATTTAAATAACTTTAAACTATTAGCTTGTCCGGGTAATGATGTCCTTACTGAAGAAATAAAATATTCATTAAATAAGTTATGATTTTTTTTATTTCTGTGTCATTTAAATGAAATATCTAATAATAGAGTCATTTTAAAGTGACATTTCCTCAAATACTTATCAATTGTAAATCATAAATCAATCACAAAGAAAAGAGTAATGGTTAGCCAAACATAGGCCCATTTTCAAACAAGTGTTTCATAAGAAAAGAGAAACAAACTGAGCAAACAGTGTTTTAGGTTTATTTTTACCTAATGTGGCATTCACTCACTGAAGTCTGTCGTTTGTTTTATTATAATTTAGAAAATTTGACAGAAATTCTCAGCTACTAAATGTGTTATTTTGCAACTTAAGCTGGTTTTAGTCTGAGACACTGGGAGGTGGTGGGCAGTACTTCTAGGAATGCTAGGCCTTTATTTTAACAGGTTCAGTGAGCCAAAGATTTCAGAGGACATTAGTTCTCATCCTTTACTTCCAGCCTTCTACTCTGTTTTACCTCCTGTTCACTCAGCAGCAGGTCTGACTGAGGTCAGGAGCTGAACCGGCAGCAAAACTGCAACCACAGCAAGCAGCTGAAGGTGAACAGTAATGAACTCCTGTCCTCAGTGAGACACAAACTGTCTTACTTCAACTGTCCAGTGCTTTTATCTTCTTTAACTGTCCGGTAACATTCAGCCTACTTCAGCTGTCCGGTGCGTTTATCTCATTTAGCTGTTCAGTGTTTTTAACTGCCCTGAGGAGCCCTTTGGGTCCACTGCTGACCGTTAGTCTGAGATCTTTTTAAAACACTGAGCTCAGAGATAAGGAGGAAGTGGTTGCATTTTTTACTGATGGGTGTTAATCAGCTGTTACACAGATGTGGGAAATATCTGGGTGGATGTTCCTGGACCAGGATCTGCTTTGTGTCACCAGACAGACAGAGACGACAGGACTGAAACAGAATGTGAAAGAGATGCAGACTTCCTTATGAAGATATTGGCTAAAATCTGCTGTCAGCACTTTATTGGTTTTAAAGGCCAGTGTTAATTTAACACCCACAGTGTTAATTTCAACACCAACAAAGTGTCTAAATGTGTCCACACTCGCTGGTGTTAAAATAACATTTGTGAAAGTGTTCAATTTTAACATCCATTTTTTTGTTGATTTAACATCAAGCAGTGTTAAATATTCAACAATTCTTTGTGTCACATTAACATAAAATTAGTGTTAGTGTTAAAATATAGTGTTAACAGTGAAACCAGCCAGTGTTAAATATTTAACAATACTGGGTGTCATTTTAACATTTCAACAGTGTTAAAATAAAGTGTTAAATGTATCACCAGCGTATTATTATTAACATGGGAAATTGTGGTGTTTTAAATATTAACAGACACCACAAGGTGTCAATACACCATCAAGTTGAGAGTGTAAATTTAAGACTCAGAGTTAATATCAAACCCTCTGTAGTGTTGTAGTAACACTGCTCAGTAGTTAGTAGTAAAGTATAATGGAGTCACTCTTCACACACCAGGAAGTACCTCTCACTCATGGTGTCAATTTTTGGCCAATAACATAAACTTAAAGTTAAACAACTTGATCAAACTGAACAAGAAAACAAACCAGAACGACTAATTTTTACTCTCATAAACTTCTTTAATGGTCATAAACACGCAAAAACATCATTTCTGCAAGATTTCTCAGCAAGGAATGCTGGGTAAATACTGGTCTGTCTGACAAAACTTCTTTCAACATTGCGTGGTGTTATATAGCTACACTGTTAAGTGTTATATAAGACTTAACTGTGGGCGGAGCTTGTTTAACACTGTCCAGTGTTGAGACAACACTGAGGAAATCAACACTGTGAATTAACACCAACACTGGGTGTGAGTGTACTCAGAAAGTGTTAAAATAACACTAGGAGGTGTTAAATCAACACCCAAAAGTTTAACACTGAAATTTTAACACTCCTGTTTTTGCTGTGTACTGATCATGAACCACAAATTTTAATAAAAACTCTCAGAAAATGATAAGTCAATTGAATTTAATTCAATTTAAGATGGCTGCCGCAACCAACCTTTTACAAAACACAGAAAAAAAACATAAAACTCAGATCATTCTGCACAATTTTGCCTAATTTTTGACGTGGTAGTGGTTATGCATCATCCCTGACAGATACTTCAAAAGTAAAAGCATATTTGCTTAAAACCTTTGGATAAACTATTGGAGTCAACCCTGTTTCTTTAAAAATTTTACAGATAACGTGGCATTCCTTCAAGGAATCCTGAGCCTTTATTTGTCACTAAATTCAGGAGTTACACGTGATGCTGGAAATTCTGATCCTGTTTTTCAACTTAGTCTTTGTCTCTTTCTCTGTAGGCCCAATTTGTCAAGTAGCCAACAAGCCCTCTAAGTGGAAAGCTGATCCATCCAAACCACGTTTCAGCATCTTCTTTTCCCTACAAATTCCTACCAGTCTGAAAGAGAGCATTGTGATTTAACCAGAAGCTGCCTACTCCTCCAGTGGAAAAGGGGAAAAAGGGAAGTGGGAGTGCATTTGCTCCAGTCGACTAACCCCGCCACTTGCCCAAAATAGTTTTCCCGCCTGGCTTATCCGGCTCCGACAGACATGTTGCTTTCATGCACTGCATGGAAAACTTGAAATTCTCTCTGTGATTGTGAAGGCCGGAGTGTACGTCATGATGAGTCATTTTGGCAGGTTTTTATTGTGGTTAAAATGGTAACAGATTGTGAGTGTTGGGGAAAAAAAACACAACAGTAATCTGGAGCACAAACATTTAATAAAACTAGGTTAAATTAGTGATGAGACAAAACATTAGTTCACTATAAAAATGTAAAAAAAACATTTGCAAATGAGTCTTTTCAGCAATAACATAAATTTCTTACTACCTACCATCAAGGTTGCCTGCAATAATTAACGCTTATGTTTCTTGCAAGGATCTTACACAATTAGTTTATTTTGAAGTATGTGTAACATCCACATCAAATTTGAGCTCAATGTTTTTAAAAGTGACTGTGTCACGACCATTTTTCTATATTTTAATGGCAGTTGACTGTGGTAGCCGTCTTGAGCGGAGTTGGCTCTAAATGTTAATGAGTTGTAAATATACATTCAGTTAATTTTTCCTGAAAGTTTTATTAAAATCCAGCCATTTAGACAAACTGCAATAAATAATGTAAAGTTTGAAGGACAGATTTAACACAATCAAAAAGTTATTATAGTTTAAATTGGGGGTTCATTCTAATCTGCTACAGCACCAAACCCTTATAAAATATTTATATTACAATATTTGCAAAATTGGATGATTTATGGTCATTTAATTGTATGACCTCAGTCAGACTGACTGCAAATGTTTATCAGTTTATAACTGATGTACATTTAATAGATATATTCTAAAAGTTCTACATCAATTTGTCCATTGACATTTTGGTAATAACAGACGCACACACAGACACACGGACAAAAACATGATTCACATTGTACAGCAGCTGTGGCTGCTTTTGGGGCATCAGAAATTGTAGTTAATGTACCGACTGTAATCAGAGAATTAGCTTTCGTTTCATGAAATATAAACAAAATCAACAGAGTATTTATTGCGCAAATAACCGAATATAAAACAGTTGTGTAACTCGATAAAAACGCAAGCAAAACTACAGAAGAGGAAGACAAAATAAAAAGTCAGTCTTTCAACCAGTTTGTCATCGCGCAGCGAGTTTTCCCACAGCACTTAAAGGCGACAACAAAGGGGCGTGGCTATGTAAATGTGTCTGAATAGATGCTGGTTGTCTGTGAACGGCGGGACACTTGCTGTGGAGAAAAGAAGCTGGAGCACGGAGAGTGAAACCTGCAGAGGACGAACACGAGACACTTTCACTCGACCCACGACAGTCCAGCATGGCTTCAAAGTGTCCCAAGTGCGAAAAGACGGTTTATTTCGGTGAGTAATGTCCGGTTTGAGTGGTACGTTTAGTTGAAATGAACTTGTAGCTGATGATGGTTGTCCCGCTCGTTAGCTGAAACATCCTGTCAGCTTTTATAACAATGGTTTTATCATTTAACCATCATCATTGGTCTATTGAATGTATTTACATATGTTGTGACACAAAATATATGTATATAATGTTGATTAATTTGAATTAAGTTCTGAATCTGAATAAAAAATGAAGCTACATGTATTTTTTAAACAGAATATCTGTTTGACAGGCTGTATTTTTATGTGATGGTGGGAAACGTGAAGTTTCCCCAGATTCCCAAAGGAAGGAATTTCTCACACACATTCACAACATTCCTTGGAATAGGCTCACATTTATTTTAGGCAGAGTCACTGGAAGGTAAATGATTCACACGGAAAACACATTTTGAGAAACACGTGGGTAAACAGACAAAAAGTAAACAAAAGCTTGTAGTTAATGAAAATACTAATTAAAGGCCTATAACAACCGCCAGTGTTTCAGACAAACAGAATAGGTTTTGGGCATGTGTTCTGAATTACTCTCAGCTACTATCCACCTCAAATTTTAGTACAATTAACTGTTAAATTCACTAACCTATTAAATGTTTGTGTTTTTTTTTAGATAATAGGCTGTGGCCGCCATCATGAATTTGGTTGAATCTAAATGTTGACCAGTTGTACCTTCACTGATTATTCCCTGCACGTTTAAATTAAAATCCAGTCCAATGTTTCATGAGACATTTTGCCAACAGACAGAGTTGACTACCAAGAGATGCTGGCAACATTTTAAACCAAAACCTCACACAAACTGAGTGCTTACAGCTCAGAATATGTGTTGGACAATCAGTCTCAGCTACTACCACTAAATCTCTTGTCAATAAAAGCAGAGTTATGGTCATTTATATATATTAGGGCTGTGTATTGGCAAGAATTTGGCGATACGATACATATCATGACAAAGGGGTCACGATATGATATATCCCGATATATTGC
>NW_013952619.1:252962-255159 GCF_001266775.1 Austrofundulus limnaeus
GGGGAGTATTATGCATAATCAACTTTTTTTTGCTTTATATCTTGTTGCAATGTCATTCCCTTATCAAAAACATACCCAGAGTGTTGCTTTGACTCATTCATGCATGTTTTAGAAATCCTTGAATCTCCTATGGTAGCCACGTGGATCTGCCTAAACAATTTCTGGTACAAAGCTCCGCCTTTTTGTACATTGCTCCGCCCTGGAGCTCAGTCTGCAGCCGAGCTTCTGCCCCACAGAGCATCCGTACCCTTAACCCTTTAAGCCCACAAGATTTTAGAAGATTTCCTTCAGTTGTCTCGTCGGCCCTGTACCGGGCCCGACAGGGCTTAAAAAGTTGCATTGTTATGATGACATGCTGAAGTGGAAGCGTCTGAAGCGGTAGGATGTTTTAAAGAGACAATTTCAAGGCATTCAGATAGGCTATGATGCTAAGTCGAATTTATTTAGGATATATACAGTATTTTCATAACAACTGAAGGTAACAGTTGATAGTGTGGTACAAAGTTGAACTGTGTGCCTGGAAAATACATAATACCCCCACCACCTCGTGCCACTTTTAAGGTAAGCGGTCTGTTGCAGTTATCTTAAATCAGGTTGACTCTAAAAGCCAGTCAGCTGTCCACGGATTTCCTTCTTTAAGTTTTATTACAAGCTGACTTGTAGTTCATGAAGTGTTTTGTTTACAGACAAAATATTGGCGAAACATTATTGCTCACCTTTGACTTCTGGCAATAGGCAGCAAAAATGTGTTCACTTCTAAAATGTTATGTGTACAATCATCTCCTGTTTAAGCTGTCTTCTGCCTTATGGTTTATCTTGTTTAGACGCTGATCCGTACCATTTTTAATTGGTTGTGTTTGGTAAAAATCCAAGCTAGGCAGTTGGCTTTGGTGAGAAGCTGATGGAGGCTCCTGCCAACACAGCAGAAATCCCATATGCCCAGACTGTCCACTCATCGTCTGTCACACTGCACCAGAGACGAGAGAACCTGGAAAAACAACTTTTGTATTCATGTTTAAGAACCAAAAAAATAAATAAATAAATTAAAAAAAGCTGAGAAATCAAACCACCCACAGATTATTGACTCATGTTTGGATACAGCAGGAAAGACGACACTTTGTATTTTATATAACACATTTTTACATTTTAGGTTTTGTTTAAGGTTTACTGTAAAACAGATGAATAAAGAAGTTTAGTTAAATATAAATTAAGGAAGGCAGGCAGCACAGGATCAGTTGGTAGAGCTGATGCCTCTCAGCAAGAAGGTTGCCAGTTCAAATCCCGGCCCCGGGACCTTTCTGGGTAGAGTTTGTATGTTTTCTCCGTGCATGCGTGGGTTCTATCCGGGTACTCCGGCTTCCTCCCACAGACCGAAAACATGGCTGTTAGGTTAATTGGTAACTCTAAATTGTCCCTAGGTGTGAGTGAGAGAGTGAACAGTTGTTTGTCTCTATATGTGTCCCTGTGATGGACTGGAGACCTGTCCAGGGTGTACCCCTCCCCTCACACTGTGACTGCTGGGCACCAGTGACCCACGCGACCCTGAAAGGAATAAGGRTGTACAGAAAATGGATAGATGGATAAATTAAGGAATGCATATTGCCCATCATCTTTCAGATATTTAGACGGAGGTCATCTCATGTTGTGAAATCAGAGTTATACTTTTTTTTGGTCAAATATTGCAAAAGCATTATGCACAATCTATTGTGATATTTTGAGATGTCACAGTGATTCTAAGCTACTACCACATCAAACTTTAGGTCAAGATCTGCTAAACTGACTGAGATTAAAGCCATTTTTGCATTGGTTAATGTTGATTAACTATGGCAGTGAGGTTGATATGGATTGACTCTAATAAGGAATCAGTTGTAGATGTTCATCCAGTGATTGCTTTCTGAAAGTTTGGTTTAAATCAATACAGTGGTACCATGAGATATTTTGCTAACAGACAAACAGGGTTGACTCCAACAATTAATGTTGAAGTTTTAGCAGTAAACGTGTGCTATAAGTAGCACCTTAAAGGGGCAGTATTATGTGTTTCTCAGGCATACATTTAAATACTATACTATAATAAAGTATCTGTGTCACCTTCAGTTGTTATTAAAATGCTGTTTTATGTTTAAATAGAAAATAAACTTATCTTCTCTTCACTTCCTCTTCTAAACGTCTTGAAATTGGCCTCTGTCTCTTTTTTGTC
>NW_013952619.1:261704-273345 GCF_001266775.1 Austrofundulus limnaeus
GGCATGATGAAGTTTACATGACTTCTGAAAACACATTACCTCAAAGATATTTTTAATCTGAAAAGAGCTTCACTGAGTGAGAACTAATAATGAGAGCTCAGCAGACAGTTAGGTTTCACTTTCACCTGAGAGCCTGAAGGAGTCAAAAGCGGGGTGTGTGGGGAGGGGGTACGGTCTGCCATGAGGAAGTTCGGCTTAAAGACACGTCTTGGGTGCGTTTCTGGTCCCAAAAGGCATTTCTGGTCCCCACCTGTCATTTTGCTCCTCAGCATGGCTTCCTAAAAACACTGCAGGATTTCTCAAACATGCATGAATGAGTCAAAGCAAGGCTTTGGGCATGTTTTTATGAGAGTATAACATTATAACATGATATAAAACTCAAAAAAGTTGATTTTACATGATATTGCCCCTTTGAGTATATGTTGTGAATGACTTAATTACCATCACACTGAATTTTAGCAAAAAATCTGTAAGATTTACTGAATTATACCAATTTGTGTATTTTTAAGGTCGGTTGGCTGTGGCAGCCATATTGAATTGGGTTAGCTCCTGAAGATAATCAGTTGTAGATGTGTATCCCGAGATAACTTCCTGAAAATTTAATTAAAATCCATCCAGTGGTTTATGAAATAATTTGTTTAGCAGGCATGCACACGCTAAGATTAAGACACATTATCCCCCATCTTTCGCTGTTCAGTGGAGGGCAGTCCCAATCATATGTATACTTTATACTTTCATGCAGTTAAGCTATGAGTCATCCTATGTTTGTCTTGCTACTTGCTTGTAAACATAAGATCTGTACACTTCATCGCTCACATCATCATTGCTCTTCATGGGCGTCAAAACCAATTATGTGAGTGAGTGGAAGCACTCTTATGTAACAGAAGTGGCAGCATGCATCGCAGCTGCTACTCATCCTGTAGGTCCTGAGAGTCACTGGCATGGAATAAAACTGCTGCAATACCGCTTTACTGCACACTGCTGAAGGTGTTAGTGATCATATTTTTGCCCATTTTTCTGTGTTCGTGTGTGTGTTCTTGTACTCTGTATTATCTCACAAACTACTCAACAGATTTTATTGAGTGTAATCATTGGCTGTACATCTAAAACTGAATAACATTTGGAGTCAATCCAGTTCAAGATGGCCACCACAACTAAGTGTATTTTGCAAACACATTAATAACTATAACTCTGTCTATTTGACAGATATTGAGCCAAAATGTGTTGTAGTTTTAACTAAACATCATCCCAAACACACACACTCCAAGCTCTCACAATGCACAATAGTGGTGGGTACAGCTACCAAAAAGTTAGCTTCACTAATCCGCAAAACAAGAATAAACTCTGCTAATGCTAAACTGATAGAAAATTAGCAGAAGCTAACTCTAACTGCAAAAATAACTGTCAGTGTTTATCTCCTTCCAGTTGGAAGACTGGTGTGACTGACTCAAACCTGTTCTTAGCTTTCTATTGGTTTAATTTGAAAGTAGGTGGGATCATTTGTAGCAAATCAGCCAATCCAATCTAGATAGCTCTGTTTAACTTGTGATACTAACAGTTATAAAATTAATTATTTAATCAATTTATTTATTTAATGGCAAACATTTTGTCTATCATATTTTATACATAGTCACTTTTAGTAGTCCTTAAATATCATTAAAGGTTTTTTTTTTATTTCGACACTCTTAGTTTGAAGTTACGCTGCTAAAGATTCTTCAAGCTACACACAGTGTCTGACACGTCCAGCACTGCTTGTAAGAGGGGCTAGTTTAAATTTAATTTGGGATATGGTAATCAGTCCACTAACGGTTTCCAAAGTTAGCAAAAAGACTAATTTGCTAAATGAGTATACGGTTAGCAGATTAGCAGAACTGTGCCCACCATTGCATAAAACTCGATGAGCGTCAACACTGTTCGTTAACAAGATATGAATGAACCACTGGACTGATTTTAATAAACGTTCAGAAAGTAATTATACCATTTACAACTGAATAACTTGGTGTCAACCCAATTCAAAATGGTAGCCATAGCTTATTGACTTTAGCCTAAAAAAACTGGCTGTAACTTAGTTTTAGGTTTGATGTAGTGGGAGCTACAAGTCATTCACAAGACATACTCTGAGTATGAGCTCTCACAATATCATGTGATGCATACATTATTTTAAAGGGTTGACTAAAAGGACAACTCAGTTTTTAATATAAGATGATCTTATTTTAAAACTCTTGACTTGAAAGACGGTGAGTGATATGCATTCCTTCAAGGAGTGTTATGACTTTATTTTTCTGATTGTAAAAAAAAAAGTGGAGTTTTCATTTTTCTCCTTCATTCACTGCAGTCACGGCTCCTTGGTGATGTATGTTGTTTTTCTGTGATGTGCCTGAGTCCGGTCTGGAGGAGTTTATTTTTGGTTGGGGTGTGTCTTCTTTGGTGGAGTGCACTCGGGATGGAGTGAGTGATGAAGATGATGAAGGTGTGTTTAAAATTAGCCTAGACAAACCTTGGAGGAGTAAGAGGAGTTGTAGATGACAGAATTAACATTCTGTCATTTGAAGGGAGGCTGTAAACAGCACCAACCTGATGACTATCGGAAACTGTAAAAATGAGCTCAGCAGCTCCACATACAAATTCTTTTTATTTTATTTATTTATTTATTTTTTCAATTTTATTTTGTGTCTTGGAAATGTGATAAATCCAGAGCGGAGTTGTATTTTCAGGTCTGCCGTAGAAATGGGGGTTAAAATAAATTGTTTGATGCATCACAATGCAGAAATGAACAATATGAATCAACTAAAAAATGTCAAAAATTGATTATTATATGTCAACATCCTGTTGAGGAATGGAGGTGAAAAACTGTCAGTATTTACTTCCACTGCTCAAGGTTGCGACCATTATTGACCAGTTGGTGATCGGCATTAAAGGGAGACTCCACATCTTAAAACATTTTCAATTTCTTCGCCTGAGTCAGAGATGTGTAACGCAGTTAGCTGAGTTTTAAAATGTTTTAAAAATTTGTGCAACAATTTTTCTTAAAAATATTTTCAGCTTGTCTCAAGAGCACTAGAGCTACAGTACATATGTGGACAAAAATGTTCGTAGCCCTCGTTTAATGAAAGAAAACCCCCCAATGGTCACAGAAATAACTAGAATCTGGCAAAAGTAATAATCAATAAAAATTCTATGAAAATGAACAAATGAAAGTCAGACATTTCTTTTCAACTATTCTTCAACAGAATTGTTTTTAATATCTGATTCATAGACCTGTATTGCCTTATAGTCTTTTTTATTATTTCTAATAAATTGCATCAGCAAAAGAAAAGACTATTTTTGGTCGATCCTCTCTGAATCATAACTGAATCTAATTGTGAGATGCCGTAAGAGTCCCACCTTTAATCTACAGAAGTGTTGAAGTCATAAAGCTACTGAGCCCGCGAGGGGACATGGGGGATTTTTTTTTCTTTTTGCGTTCCCACGCAAAAGTATTGCGTTACCTCACAAAAGTCATTAAACACTGTTGTGCCTGCCGGTTTATTAACAAACTCACATGTTCACCATTAGCGAGTTAGCGTACTGCTTAATTCAGCTTCAGAAGGAATATATCACACAACCACGCATGGAAGTATGTCATATGCCGATATTTTAACATAGTGTAGCCATGCAACATTAATGTCAATTTCACGAACTTATGGCGACACGTCCTGTTTTGGTAACTGGATATTTCAAAATAAAAGTCTGATTTAATTCAGTTCATAAACAAATCAAACATTTGCGTGGGAACGCAAAACAATATTGCGAGGTAACACAAAAGTATTGCGAGGGAACGCAAAGCCGGTTTATTAACGAACGCACATGTTTACCATTAGCGAGTTAGCCTACTGCTTTAATTCAGCTTCAGAATGAATATCTCACACAGCCACGCATGGAAGTATGTCATATGCCGATATTTTAACACAGTTCAACCATGCAACATCAATGTCAATTTCACGAACTTGTGGCGACACATCCTGTTTTGGTAACTGGATATTTCAAAATAAAAGTCTGATTTAATTCAGTTCATATACAAATCAAACTTGCGTGGGAATGCAAAACAATATTGCGAGGTAACACAAAGCTATTGCAAGGGAACGCAAAGGTATTGTGAGGTAACGCAAAAGAAAAAAATCCCCCCATGTCCCCTCGTGGGCTCCATATAAAGCAGACGTGATTACCACCTTCTCAGATACACACGTTTCTGGTAGATAAAATTGTCTATTTCCCGTCATTTTGCTTGCCTTTTTTTCTTGCGGTGGCAATTTATGGTGCAGAAACCTTGGTCTTGCAGCTGGTTCCCCAATGCTTGAATTTAACGCAGACCCTTAAGTGTTAGACTCTTAACATTTTCCTGTTCTTTTAAAAGACAGTGGTGAGCCACTTTGAGTGTGGAAATTCTTCTGGTTTTACAGAAGTGTTTGTTTTTATTCAGATTTCTGTTTATTGGACAGAAAAATGGTGACACCAGTTTTATTGCCACTAAAGGGAGAATGGTCTGCTTTTTGACATTGGTACAGCCAAATATACAGGTATTTTGTAAGAAACTCAAACTAACAGTGGTGGGGGGAAAAGGAAATCCTTGGTTGGTGCTGGTATTTAAAGAATGTGAGCATGACAGGGATTGGTACTTTACAAGTTTATGGTTAGTTGAAATGGCAGCGTCCACAGTGTAGCATCCGTTGTGGTTCAGAGATGCTCATAATACTCATGGGACTGTTGGCAGATGTTTGACCAAGCCCAGTGGAAATTCACACAAACCCAGCACAGCAGGGCTAAATAATCTTTAGCTTTAGATTCAGCTGAGCCGTCCCGCACACACCAAGCAGGAGCAAAGCATCATTGTACAGCTAACTGAATAAACGAGGACTTAATGAGAACTAATAGGGCTCTCCTGTGTGTTTCTTTCTTCTTCTTCTTTTTTTACCCCAGAGTTCCTTTTCCAGTATTTGTTTCCCTCTAACTGCTTAGACCAGGGGAAATGGGGTGAGCTGGCTTGTTTTTGTTTAAATAGAGACTCTCTAAATGCTTCATGCATTATAATGAGAAGCGACGTCTCTATTTACACAGGACTCTTTCTGTCTCTGCACGTTTGTCTTTAGTGAGGCAGAGTACCTTCGACCCCCTCAGTCTGACGACATGGGCCAGTTTTCTGTTTCCCACACACCTCTCTTTTTTTTTAAATCCCACAACATCCATACAATGCCCTGTTTTTGTTCCCTCCTCACTCTTCCTTCAGCGTTAGAGCACCCTGTTTTCCACTTGACTGCTTGGCGGGCTGTGTGAATGTGCTTCAACAGTTATGTAACGTCATTTCTTGAGAGCTGTCCCCTCCTGCTCTGTGACGTTGCATAACCTGCCGACTCCCTCAATGAGGGTCCTTTATTCTTTGCCTTTTTGAGGCACAAAAAACATCCTCTAATGGAGACGGCATTAAGCAAGGTGCTGACAGCTGCCCTCCTTTCAAACTGTCTCACATACAGGTGAAACCTAGGAGCAGTCTGACCTGTTACATAACGGCACATAGGAACAAAGGTGGCCGTTCATCCAAATGTACTTTGGCTTTTTGCATTTTGAAGGTCTCAAGTCCTCTGAAGCTCCCAGGTGTGTCTTTACAGCTTACCCAACACATTTTCCACAAATGTGCTTTTACAAAAAGAATAAAAAGTAAAATTTTTTAGATCAGAAAAGGAAATAAAACAAACGGTATTTGTCAAATAAAAATAACAGTTTTTTTCCTCAGTTTTCCTGTCCTGTTTTAGGTCATTTACAATTCACAAAATTATTCCAGTTTGCTATAAACTCATAATGAGAGGGTATTTAAAAACAAAACAAAGCCCAGATGATTATACCGTGGCTCTGAAAGCTTTTGATAGGTTAGTCAATAGGGGTGGGAATCTTTTACTATCTCACGATTCGATTCAAAATCGATTTTTTTCATTCAAAATTCAATGTGAGCCCATTTGTCGTGTTTCTAAAGTGCTTCATCTTCATTTTGCAAATTTTGCACACAGTGAAGCTCATGTCAAACTCAGACTCATTCAGTAAAAAACAAAATGAGCCCAAATCTTTGCTTTCAATGAAGACAGTACTAAAATTTCTCTTAAAAAACTTTAGAAAAGACAAAAGTTCTCCTTCAGGCTAGATTAACTTGTACCCAAACCAAGCTCCTTTTATCTCAATTTTCAGGCAGTTATTTGAACTCTGTTTAGTTTGTCATTGTTTTTCTGACCTGTCATTTAACTCTCTGCATAGTTTTTTATGATGGACAAAGGTTTTTATTTAATTTTATTTATTTGTTTATTTAGTTATTTGCTTGTCAGTAAACCATCGCAATAAAAAAGGTGTACAAGTTTAAATTTGACTGTCAGGAAGGCTTGTTATTCTCTAAATTAGGTAGAAATTTTATCGGCATCTGTAATCTGCTGAAATAAATTGGAAACTATTTGCAAATCAAATAGTGGCAAAAAATGTTGCTTAAACATTATACAAAGAATGCTATACACATAATACATTTGTCATATGTTTAGATGTGCACTGAAAAATGTCTTTAAAATGCCAAGCTAATAAAGTTTGGGGCCTAGATCGCACATGACATCAGAAAAATGCAGTTGATCAGATAAAAGGATCAATTTAAGAACATACCTTAAAAGACAAGAGTTTAAAATTTCTGCAGTTGAGTTTATGGAAACAGTCTGATGCAGACGATAAGAACAAAGTTTTGTGATATCTGGCATTAGTTTGATAAAAAGTCCTGATTAGTCTCGCCATAAAAGAACAGGATTTGTTTGACTTTTCTGATGTGAAACTGGATGTTTAAGTTATTTGTTTGTACTCATGTGAGACTTTTGAATATTTCTGTGACGTATGACTGAAAAGCATTAGCAAGTAGGGCTGCAGCTAACGATTATTTTAGTAATCGATTAATCTATTGATTATTCTGACGATTAATCGAATAATCAGACATAAAATAAATAGTCATGTTCTGCAGTAATTGATTAAGCTTATTTTATGAAAATTACAATTATTTACTATTGTGAAGGGGTAATCTACACCTGCTGATGAACCTGCTGCAATCAAAGTAAAATTACTATATCAGTTGTATTAATTAATGCATTTTAAACTCCATTTGTTTGTATTTATGTATGTGTGGTTCGAGGAGGCATTAATTAAAAGCACTCTGACACTGAATCATTTCTAACCATCACTGAAAAATCAAAATGCTTAAATTTATTTTTATGGATTGGAAAATTGGATGTATTTTTTTTTGTTAGAAATTTAACAAGTAAAATGGGTAATATAAACATTTGGGTGTTGCAATTGAGTTTTGTAGAGTTCATTTGTTAATTGTAACAAAAAAAATTGACTGTTATTAGGTTGGTGCAGGGTTCCCATTTAGTTAGCAAAAATTTAGTCTTGACTGCTTAGCTATAAACAAATATGACAGCAGTAATGAAGGCTAAAAGCATAAAAAGCAGCAGCAAATAAAAAAAATCCGACTATCTTCTATAAATTCCTTTAAACTTGAAATATTTACTCCAAGTATCATTTAAACTAAGATAAAAGCATATCAACAAATAAACGTGTTTCAGTTCAAGCTGTCGATCTGTTGTGCTTTTATTTTTATCTGACAAACTTACAGTAAGTCTTGTTTTTAATCACACAACTTACACGCTGTTTAATAAAACCCTGCCAGGTCACCATGATTAGTCAGCACAAATAACGTTAGCTTAAATATACCTCCTCCTTGTACACGTGTAACCTGATCACAGATTTAGGTAACCAAAGGGAACGTGAACGATACCTGTTGTTAACTCCGGACGTGTTCGGTACATGCAGCAGCTCATTTTGTTCCGGTGCAGAAACACCGAGGATGTGCAGAGCATTGCGTGTTGTCGTCTTTTCTGTTTAGTTTTAAATGTTCCATGCTTTTTATAATTTGTCGTTTTCTGCGTGCTTCGTTTCTGCACTCTTCGACTTCTTCTAAATCTAAATATAGCGTTTAACAAGCATACACGCGCGACGCGTCGACAGTGTAACTGTTAGCGGAAGCGCTAACATCGTAGTAGCATTGTGTGTTACACAAATAACATTCCGGGCAGACGGAAGTGCACTGATTATAACTGTATGTATTTTTTTACGAAGCTTCGAGGCAGATAATTTGCCTCGAGGATTTTTTGTAATCAAATTACTCGAATTATTCGAGGAATCGTTTCAGCCCTATTAGCAAGTACCTCCTGTAACCTAACTGGACTGAAATCAGTAGAAATTTATCTTTAGTCGTTTAACTTTGATCTCCTGATGGGAGGCTCTCCATGACACTGTGCTGCCATGTAGACATGGCGGCTCATAAGATTCAAATGATTTAATTTAATAAATTAGTCTGCTTTTATTACCTCTGTCTCGTGATGTTTTGCTCCTGGGGACCTATTATGAAATTACTGTCTAACAAATTAGAGCAGCTCTAGTCAAACAGACCTGTTTCGTCTAATCCACCACTTTGTAAACCCTAGATTCGATCTCCGTGAAGCCTCTGTAGCTGAATATAATTATGTGTTTCCTGAGAGAAGAAAGACAGTGTGGAGAAAGCAGGCTCAGGGGTTCGGAGAGGCAAACGGGTCACAAAGATGGCCGTTTGGCCCGCGGCTCCTCTAGCCGCTCAGACAGGATGCAAGTTCGCTACAGTCCATTTACGTCAGCCAGCAGGATTCACAAGGTCGGCCTCTTTTATTCACACACAGAGGTGGGGGTGGGGGTGTTGGGGGTGGGGAGCCCGGGGAGGAAACCTCGCCTCATCTCAGGCGACGAATGACCTCCAGAGCTAGTTTTGCTCTGGGGTTGCATCAGCTACTGGGAGAGCCTGATCTAAATAGATATTTCTTATTAGCTTTAAAACATGGACTTCCACCCAGCTCAGTCACTGTGAGCTGCACAGGAAACTACGAGCACGCAATATCATGAAATCTGTTCTAACGGTCAACACTGTTACCAGGGTCACCTTATTGTTAGTTTAACAGTCATTTGAATGGATCAAAGAACTGATCAGCTGCTTAACCAAAAATAAATAAACACGTTTTAGATTTTACAAAATTTTTAAGGATGTTTAAGGAAGCCTTGTTAGAAAGAAAAGTTTTTAAAATGAACAGTATGATTAAACAGCTGGGAAGAACGACTTTTACATCGTGGTCATTTTATTTCTGTACTCATTAGAAAAGCTACTGTTTTGATTTAATTATTAGATTTTCAAGTTATTTTTTGTGCAGCATGGTGTCATTTTAGAAAACAATGAAAGTACTTGAAATCAATTAATATATATTTTTTAAATGAACATATTTATCTGTTGAAAACTCCATCTAAGTCACTTCCTTTGAGGCTGAATGCCCCTGTGTGTAAAAATAATTGGCCATTGTCTTTATGGTAAAAAAAAAAAAGCCCTGCAGTGTGTTCAGAATCAAAGAACTGAATGCAGGGAAGGAAGTGTGAGGGCTGAACCTTTTTTCTTTTGAAAGCTTACATTTCTCATAATACACAAGTGTTTTTCCCTCCATGTTCTGGTTTTGTTTCATCCTTACTCTGGTGTTCAGTGTTTAAAAAGAGCAGTTGTCACGACTGTGGCGAAAAGCAGAAAAAATAAACACCGGGATGGACTCAGCTGTTTCTAATGAAAAAAATTAAATAGAAAAGAGGACAACAAGCGGCCTGTGTATTTGTGTGTTCTGGATGGGTTTACTGCAGAAAAAACAGAACAGATGGGTCCAGGATGAAGCTGTGATTTTGAGATATTTACAGTCACTTTGAACATTATAGGAGACTTAAGCTTATTGAATGTCTGTTTGAAATAAGCTTTATTTGTAATTATTCACACTAGAAGCGATATAAAACTGTAGTAGTGATGTTCATTCCAGTGGTTGCTGACTTCCTGCTAACGCCTGAGTTCCTGCTGCATGCCAAGCAGCAGCCCCGTTGTCCTCTTTGTCAAACGCATTACGTTTCCGCTTGTTGCACCCTAATCGAATGATTGAGCGTTAAGTGAACACCCGTAAGAGATGTCAGAACCCTGTCCCTCTGATGGATTATCCTGTCGCGTTATGTGTTGTAAATTCAGCTGTATAAATGTTGTTTTTGTGCCCTGTTCCTGTTTATCCACCGTGAGTGAAAGTGAGGACACATTTTCTTCAAAGTCAGAGTGAATTTCAGTCCTCCAGCAGCCCGATAACAGCTGCTCTCTCACTGTCGACAATCAGGCAAATGTAATTTAGTCATTTGGAAAAATGGGTCTTAATGTTGTCTCTCAGAAGGCCTCTCATTAATGCTGTTACTTAATGTTCTGTCCAATTACTCTTTGTTTGTAGACTATTACAGGTCTGTTCCCATGCTGCTCCATTTATGGACTTAGAATAACTGATGCACTTATGTTTTTACTAGCAGAACAAGTATTCATACCAACTAAAACCTAATCGTAACTAATTTATGTTCACTGACGATGCTGAAAGGCTATTTTTAGATTAGATTGGATTACAGCCTGTTTATCATTTTTACTTTCACACCAGGATTAGGTGCAGAGGAATTCTTGTGCAGAGTTCACCAATTAGGCAAAGTATGCATTTAAAACAAGCTATAAAACTAGGACTATATTGACACTATGCTGTATAAAAACGTAAGACTCAACACTGTTACATTTAGAAGAAGACAATAAGTTAGAGCAGTTAAGCAGCACTGTACGTTGCATTTCAAAAAATTTTCTATCAAGTGGATATTGCACTTGAGAATAAAAAATAATTGCACTTTAAGATACATAACATGCCTTGAGTAGGGCTGTGTATTGGCAAGAATTTGGCGATACGATACATATCATGACAGAGGGGTCACGATACGATATATCCTGATATATTTCGATACTGTAAACAAGGCAATATATTGCATTGTTTTGGTCCAAAAATTCTATTAAATAAAAACCTCTTACTGGGGAAAAAAAACAAAAACGAAAAACCAAAATTCATTGTCTCAGAAAATTCTAATATTACAGACATACTTTTAATACATTTAGCTGTGTTCTGCTTTGTGTGTGTTTTATTTTATTTGTTTCATATTTCATCCATGTTTTCAATTATTAGACTAAATTTGCCAAAAAATAGTTTGAAAATATATTTTTTGCAGCTTTTAGTTTTTAATATTAATTTACAAATGGTCACCCAACACTAAACAATAGCCTTTATGTTGTCATAAAGTTCAGTAAACAGATGATATGAAGCTGCTGCACACAGAGTTTCTGGGATCAGCTGACCTGCATCCAGAACATGATTTGTAGAACTGTGGGTCGAACAGCAGGGCAGGTCCTGAAGAAAACCAGTTAACAGCAGGGCCTGAAGAAAACCAGTTAACAGCAGGTCCTGAAGAAAACCAGTTAACAGCAGGTCCTGAAGAAAACCAGTTAACAGCAGGTCCTGAAGAAAACCAGTTAACAGCAGGTCCTGAAGAAAACCAGTTAACAGCAGGTCCTGAAGAAAACCAGTTAACAGCAGGTCCTGAAGAAAACCAGTTAACAGCAGGTCCTGAAGAAAACCAGTTAACAGCAGGTCCTGAAGAAAACCAGTTAACAGCAGGTCCTGAAGAAAAC
>NW_013952619.1:274121-278108 GCF_001266775.1 Austrofundulus limnaeus
TCATCCATGTTTTCAATTATTAGACTAAATTTGCCAAAAAGTAGTTTGAAAATATATTTTTTGCAGCTTTTAGTTTTTAATATTAATTTTGTTGGTCACCCAACTCTTAATAATAGCCTCTACCTCAAGAGGTAGAGGAGCCAGATGTCTGGCTCACTGCTGCGAACTAGTGGTCAGAGGCTGAACTACAACATAAAAATGAACGGCTGGCAGGAAAGTTGACATTTTAAACCTTAATAAAAATTCGATACAGGGCTTTAAAATATCGATACAGTATCGGGAAATGAAATAACGCGATATTTCAGTGTATCAATATTTTCTTACACCCCTAGCCTTGACCATGGGCGTTGATTCACCAGAGAAAAAAATTGACCACACTATAATGTTCTTAGTCCCAGTAAATCTTCTGGTATGTAGAATACATCATTTTTGCTGAGCTGGTAGTTTCTACGTAAGTAATACTCAGCATGTTCACCTCTCACTAATGAAATATTCTGCTTGTATCACCTTAAGTAGCCATGTGATGTGTCAGTATAGGAGCAGGGTATTCAGTTTTGAAATACGTAAAAATCCTGTGCAGTATACATTTGCTCTGCATGGTGCAAAAAGAGGAATGATTGATGAAGATCTTCTAGTTACTGCAGTCTGATCTGATCCTCTTCACCTGCCACTTCCATACATTTATTGTCACCAGATATTCTGGAGATCCATGCAGTGTTCCAAACACCAACTTCTAATAGAAAAGGAGGCGTTATTGCTGTAAGTTTCAGTCAGACATCACAATGCATTGAAGGGAATTTGTGATTATTAAATGTAAGTCTGAATAATATAGCAGAAAACCAGTTGAGTCTCTTCTAAAACCTTTATTCTCATCTCTGCTTCAATCAGCTCCAGCAGCACACAGCAGCAGTCAGCAGGCCTTAGAGTAAAAAGACAGTTTTATCTGAATATAAAAACAGAGCCCAGGCTGTCCCAGACTGCTCTAATACAGACAAAACTAAAAAAAACATCTGCCCATATAAGAAAAATAAATCTAATAAATAAATCTGTAAAGAGTGATAGGAAGAACCTCAGCTTAGCCTGTTAGCCTTTGCGCTAGCGCTGACGCTATATTGCCTTACATGTATTAGCTCAGCTCTAGTGTGACAAACAAACAAGCTAAACTGAGGTCCTCCATCCATATTTTCAGTTGCAGACTGAGTCATTTTTGCGTTCCCCTCTCTGTCATGTGGATGGAGGACCTCAGTGATGAGAGGAGAAAGTGCAGCGCTGAGCTAGTACATATATATGGTGATAGCGTCGGGGCTAACACTAAAGCTAACAGGCTAAGCTGAGGTTCTTCTTCCATGAAGCAGCTCTGTTGTCCTCCATCCATATTTTCAGTTMCAGGCTGAGTCATTTCTACCTTCTCCTCTCTGTCAACGCTCTCTGGTTTCATTTAAAAGAGTCGATCATCAGATATTGTCCAAGATTAACCTTCAGGGTGGATATAGCTCGCTACCAGCCTCGCACCGATGACCTATCTACATCATCATTTACCCAGATTGCGTTGTGTGTAAATAAAATGGCCCCGTCCGTAAAAACTAAACAGCCTACAGTATTTTTAGTCTTTATTTTACAGTTAAAATAAATGCTTATCAAATAAAGTCTAATGTTAAAACTAATCGGGGATCCCTTTAACAAGTTGTGTTGGTGACAAGTAAAACTAATGTCTGATCGTACTTCACAGATAAATCTGGCTGTAAAATCTGTAAAGATAAATAAATCTGTAAAGAGTGATGGGAAGAATCAGAAGAAGCTTGTCTCTGTGATTTAAACCATATTGACGATGGAGTCAGAGAGACTGACCACCTGCTAAACAGCTTAAATCAGGAATTTCTAAATGAAGTTAAGCAGCTTACAGTGGTGCAGGTATCATGGTGGTGGTGACCTCTGTCCAGCAGTCACTTTCTCACTCTGAGCACAGGCTTCTTGCTAGAGCGTCCTCTGCCAGTCAGGATTTCATATCAACACTGAAATTTCCTTTAATTCTTGTATTATTTCACCTTTTTAAAAAAGATGAAGCTCATCATTACATAAAAGTGAAAAGTCTCACAAATCCAGTGCTTTTGTGAACGCCTCTGCAGCAGGCAAATCCAACTCGTCCTACACAGGACCACATGAAACACCAACCACAACAAATTAAAGCCTTTATATACGCTAGCTCCAAATTATGGACTATTTAAATCTCCTCCCATGTTCTCTTTGAAAAGGGCAAGAAAAAAATTCCCCCCATCTGCTCACCCTTCAATGATATAAAGTTGCTGTTTTCAGTCAGCACTGTATGTACATGAATGGTCTATGAAAACAAACAGGCTGGATCTGACTGAATGAGAAGTTACGGCTAAAAGCTGACTGGAAAAACAGCCTCTCCTCTCCTCTAACACTGTTGAGGTTTGTGTTTCTTGTTAAATTAGCGTTGTAGGGTGGCGTTCCCTGATGGGGTTTAGTAGGGCAACTCCATGTGCTTAAAAGTGACATTAAAGAGACATTGATAGCATTAAATCCTGATGGAATGGGGCTTTTGACCAATCATGATTATATGACAAGTTAAAGATATTAATGTGTCCAGAGACACTTTATTCAGATAATTTTAGCTTAAATTATATTTACATTGGAGAACATATTTTAACATGAATTCACAGAAAAAACGTTGTAATTGTGTTAGTGTCCAAGTGATATCTCTGTAAAGAAGCCGTGACTTCAAGTAATTCATGGAGAGATCATACCTTTACTGTTAGACAGTGTAACAGGTCTGTTTGAAACCTAAAAGGTAACCTTCGACCATCATCAGGACAACACTAAGACATTTTCTGACTAGAGTGACACAGTGAGCAGGAATACATGAGAAAAAAGCAATATTTGTGTAAAATAAATTTTGCCCTTTACCTTTTTTGAAATCACACAGTGAGTATCAGCATTAAAGCATGCAGAGCAATGATTTCTGAGACTAAGTGTTTGGAAACACTGGGATTCTGTAGGTTTCTACAAACGAAATAATGTTTTTCATTTATTATTTTAACGTCTTAATGCAGACTTGTTCATGTGGAGATGTGTTTTAGGGTTGGGTCATTTCCATACCTTGTATTTAAAGACCAACATCCAGTTGGTTGTTACTGCTTGCTCTTCTCAATTCTGCTTTTGGCTTCTTTACCCTTTATTAAATCATAACCTCATTCATAAAATGCATAGACATTTTAAACTTGGAGTTATTGGTAGTAATAAAAATCTGTAGGCCATCAAGATTCTGACTTTCTTTATGTGAGTTAAAGGAACAGATGTTGGGACCCCCTGAATTATTGGAATTATCTGTAATAGGAGCATCAGGCGCATTACAACTTATCAGCAGGGATTTTTCCTGAAAGTTCCATTTTGAGCATCAGATCTGTAGTCTCTGTCTTTTTTGTTTTTGTTTGAGTTTTGGATTGAAAGCAGACGTTAAGGCTGGCAGGACTTGGCACATTCTCATCATGTTGAGCATGAAGTAAATGTGGGTTTCCTCTGAGACTTCTCTGTGACCAAGAGCCTGTTTGTTTACACAAGTGGATGCATTTAACCCGATGCTGTTATAAAGAGGGTAAAAAAAAAGATGTGGTGGCATTTCATTGGCATCCACATGTTTACTATTTTGGGATACCAACACTGTTGATTGGTCCCTTGATGCAGATGTTATGTAAATTATTTTTAGGTTGCTTTGCTTTTTTTTTCCGTCATTTGACACTAAAAGGCAAAATGTGTGTGCGTGTGTGTGTGCGTGTGCGTGTGTGTGTTCCTGTCTGTTACCTAAATATTTCATAAACCTCTAAACAATTTTAATGAAAATCTCATTAGGACTACTGCTATGACTGAATCATTTTGTAGAACATTATTCAAAGTGGTAGCCTCAGCAAAGCACAAAAGAAATCAGTTTTACAGATATTGTGCTAAAGTTTGGATATATATATATAT
>NW_013952619.1:281513-284689 GCF_001266775.1 Austrofundulus limnaeus
AAAAATCGATACAGGGCTTTAGAATATCGATACAGTATCGGGGAAATGAAATATCGCGATATTTCAGTGTATCGATATTTTCTTACACCCCTAGTATCAATGAAAAGTTGATGAACACCTATTAGTTAGGCCTCGCTTACATGACTCAGATTTTGGATGAAACCATAGCTTTTCTGCTGCCATTTGGCTGTTCCTGTACATGAAAACAGCTTATTGGGCAGTGACGGCTCAGTGGTTAGCACCGATGTCTCACAGCAAAAAGGTCCTGGTTTGGACCTGGGATCTTTCTGTGCAGAGTTTGCATGTTTTTCTCGTGCTTGTGTGGGTTTTCTCCACACTTCAGTTTCCCCCACAGCACAAAAATATGTACAGTAGGTTGCCTTCAGGCCCAGGTCACCCTTGCAAAAGAGATCTGTGATGGGATTTGCCTAGTTAAAAAACAGTAAATAAAATAAAATTATTCTCTTTGAAACCAAAGGTTTCTGATTCCAGATCTCAAGGCCTCAACATGGTCCATCCAAAACTACGACATCCGCTTTCATTGATGTAGCTGTGTCACAAAAGTATAGCCCTTGTCACAAGGCCTGGGCTATACTTTTCACCCCCCTCGGCATACAAAATTATTGTTAATATTATTATATAATGTCGAAAGCGCTCAGACAGCAATGGCATCATTTTGCTTCAACTACCTTACTTTAGAAATCCAACTGCTGTATCTGCAAGCAGACACTTAGTAAGATAGTCAAATGACCAAAAACTCATGGCTGGAGAGAACACAGATGTTGTGCATGGAACAATCCACCTGCTGAAGGTGTGGCACTTTAACTGTGACATGTTGTGGCCAGAGTTACAGCAGATATTGAAGTGGAGACGTCAGCGAGAAGAAACCCATGCTGTGACGTGTGAAATAGCAACAGGTGTTTCCCACTAGCTTTGTGCTGTGGTGTGTCTTGTTGCACAATGAAAAGTGTGTGTGAAAATGAACCAAAAGTCATCCATTACGTGACAACTCATCGACTGGTTGGCTGCCGATCGATCATGCTGGGACCTTTAGAGGGGAGGTTTTGGGATAACCCTTCGACCCCCACCCCACCATGGTGGTGTGAAATTGATGAGTACCTGTCAATAGTTTTTTTTTGTGTGTGCTTGTGCAAACAGCACTATGACAGTTAGCAGCAGGTTGGTGTTTGTGTTACCCTTTTTAACATGTACCTAAACTAATCTCATCCTGAGTCCAATATAACGTTTCTGTATTTACCATTCTGTATATACAGGGCTTAGACAATGAAACTGAAACACCTGGTTTTAGACCATAACATCCCTTTCAGACAGCTTCCTCTTATGTCCACAGTTAATCCTGTTGGATGTGGTTGGTCCTTCTTGGTGGTATGCTGACATTACCTTGGATACTGTGGCTCTTGATACATCACAAAGACTTGCTGTCTTGGTCACAGATGCACCAACAAGACGTGCAAAAATAATTTGTCCTCTTTTGAACTCTGGTATGTCACCCATAATGTTGTGTGCATTGCAATATATTGAGCAAAACTGTGCTCTTACCCTGCTAATCGAACCTTCACACTCTGCTCTTACTGGTGCAATGTGCAATTAATGAAGATTGGCCACCAGGCTGGTCCAATTTAGCCATGAAAGCTCGCACACTAAAATGACAGGTGTTTCAGTTTCATTGTCTAAGTCCTGTATCTGCTTTGTTTCTCAGGCTCCAGACTTCATGTGTATCTCTGCATGCACCCAGCATCAGTGTTGTGAGATATAAATAATTACTCTTTTTAGCCCCTCTCCTTTTCTGTCCACATTCACAACTTCCCCACTCAGAGAAATCACCCCTCACTCAGCACATAGTTTGGATCAAAGTAGAATAATTTTAAAGTCACTGGATGATAGTTAGCCTCTCTTCAGGGTCTTATTGTTTAAACCTCAGCAGGGAGTGTTCACATCTCAGATATCCAGAGGGGGATTTTCCACTTGATACCTTGGCATATTTTTTGAAAATTGCTTTAAATTTAAGATGATTACTCAAAGAGGAAAGTAGATTTGATCTGATTTGGAAAACATCTGAAGAAGCTTTTGAAACATCGTGCTGGAAGACTGTTCAGTTCATTGCCTCAGTTAGTGCTAACTTCTTTAAAACTACAAGTTCTTAAATCAAGAAGTGTGATATGTATAACTTTTTATAGACATTTAGCAGAAATTCATCTTTTAATTATTTTCTTGTTGGAAGAGCATACCATACAGTATTTTTCAGTGAATCAGCATCTACATTTTCAAACATTTTTCCAGGGCCCAAGATTCTTGTGTTATAAAATTCCCTTTTTTATTATCACCTGTCGCCAAAGGCAAATGGGCAAAAATGTTTTAAGCCATGTCTCTGTGTGTACTTGTGTATGCTTGTCATTTTGACTGAATATTTCCTGAACAACTGGACAGATTTTAATAACATTATGCTCAGCCAACTGATGTAAGCAGACTTAGAGATAACTGTAACCCAGCAGGTTTTTCAGATATTCAGCTAAACTTTGTGCTGGTATTAGCTGACTATCGTCTTCAACACAAGACTTTGTCATAAATGTTGATACCAAATATTGCACGAGATCTCGCGTATCATTTACAGGGTTTGACTAAAACAGCTATAAATCCACCATTTCTCAAACTGAGATGACTTTAGTTAAAAACAACTAATAAAATCAGCAGATTAATTCCTTCAAGATTTACTATATTTTTGTTTCTTTTATGTTTTTGCTTTCACCGTTTGGGTATTTCTGGAAGTTAAATAGAGGCAGATCAAAAAAAGCTTGTGAAGACCTTAATGTTTGCTTATAGTATACTTTGTGTGTGATTGTGTGTGACATTTTCCCAGTACACATAGCCTTGTGAGGCCCCACTGTTCCTCATGAGGACAAAAATCCTGTCCCCATTGGGGGAAGTACTGTTGGTGGGTCAGAGGTTGGGGTTAGGACTAAGGTGTGAATTGAGTTAGGTTAAGGTTAGGTAAGTACCCGGGTGGTTAGATTTTAGAGGAAGGGGTTAGGTTATATAAATGACTGGTAAGTGAATGGAAGACGAAACAAAGTCCCCATGAGGATAGAAGAGCAAGTGTGTGTGTGTGTGTGTGTGTGTGTGTGTGTGTGTGTGTGTGTGTGTGTGTGTGTGTGTGT
>NW_013952619.1:285086-290279 GCF_001266775.1 Austrofundulus limnaeus
GTGTGTGTGTGTGTGTGTGTGTGTGTGTGTGTGTGTGTGTGTGTGTGTGTGTACATGCTTGTTTTTTGTTTTGTTTGTTTTGTCCAAGGGCGTAATCACCATCTTAAAAGTGGGGGGGTCACATTTTTTAAAGGTCTTTCTTTTCTGCTCCGGCTGAAAAAAGTTGGGGGGACAGCGGGCACAGATATTGGAAGTGGGGGGGACATGTCCCACCCGGTGCCTATGGCGGTTACGCCCATGGTTTTGTCTATATGTAAGAAACTGACTATAGTGTCCGGCCATTTTTGCCCCATTGTGATAAGAAAAGGTGTTTCCTCTTCTGCCAGCACGACTCCTCCGGGTCCATTGTGTGGAAGCAGTGGTGATTTATTGTTGGAAAGTCTATGATTGGAATTTGTTGCCTGGCTGGAGGAGCTACTGGTTTGAATGACTGGAGAAAATGGTGACGTAAATGGTGTAGAGGTGCCGTCTGCAGCAGGATACTGCAAACTGGGGGATGTGTGTGTATGTGTGCGCGTTTGGAGGGTTTAATAAAAAAACTGGGTTAGTTGTGGATCCCCCCTGCTGTTTCCATTGGATTGGGACTAATGCCACTGTTTGTTTATCCTGTCATCTCAACATCCTGTGGGGTAAACGGGGCATTCCTGGTGTCTCCGCCCACAAAAAAACACTCTGCTGGCGTGATGACAGGATCGCCACTGAGTCCAGAAACAATGCAGGACAAGCTAATCATTATTGTGACGAGTGATGCAATGAGGGACGTCACTCGTGTCCACAGTGACTGATTGGCACAAACGGGCACAACTGATGGAGGAAAACAAGGCGTTTGGTCACAGTAGAAGTTCTGCATGTTGTGAATGTTTGCGTTGATTCTCACTCCGTCTTTTGTCTTTCATTTGCAGCTGAAAAGGTGTCGTCGCTGGGAAAAGACTGGCACAAACTGTGTCTCAAATGTGACCGCTGTAACAAGCTGCTGAACGCAGGAGGCCATGCTGAGGTCAGTAACTACTGATACAAAGGAGCAGCTCAGACTCCACTAGATCTACGAGTGATCCTTAAAGAGAGAAAAGGCCTCTCATTCACAGTCAGAAATTATATTTTTATAAGGATGCACCAACACTAGAATCAGATACTGGTCAGATGCTGTGTGTGTGTGTGTGTGTGTGCTGATGCCACATTATTGGTACCACTTCCCAGATGAGCAGTCAGGTGACACCAGGGGTCTTTACCGTTTAATTTTTTTTTTCACATTTATTGTTTATTGTTTAAATATAAAAAAATCACCAAAACCAGTCCATCTGAACAACTACAGGAAAAAAAATAGAGAAATAAAATAACACAATCTTTACATTCCTGTCACTGTCAAAAAGACAAGGCATAGACTGAAAAAAGTGTAGGTAGAATCCTAAGCTTTTTATACGTAGTATATTTCTGTAACAAAACATTTTATACATTATTTTAAATTTAGTTAATGAAGAACACAGTTTTAACTCTTCGCAACAATTATTTCAAACACAAATCCCTCTAACAGAGGTACAGTTATTTTTAATATTTATCCTAACCTTTGTTTTTCTAAATAAACCTTTCTTTCTGAATTCATAATTTGTTTCTTTAATTTCGAACCATTTCTGTATCCAATGTGGAAGGACTTTAGTATATGCTTTGTACATTGTCAATGCTGTTCTAAGTTCTACTAAATCATAAAATTTTAAAGTATGCAATATGATAAATATGTCATTTGTTGGATGATAATAATCTAATACATTTATAATTTGTATAGCTTTCTTCTGAAGCATATAAATARGTTTTGTATTGATTTTATAGGAATTTCCCCAAATTTCCACACAGTAAGTCATGTATTGAAGTACTAAACAACAATATAACATGTAAAATGTTTTTAAATTTAGAAAATGTTTTATTTTATTTTATATTGCAATAGTTTTTGACATTTTAGCTTTTACATTTTCAATATGAGCTTTCCAATGCAATTTGTAATCAAGTGTCAGTCTAGAATCCCCCAAACTGGTGGACTGACAGATCAAGGGACCCCCTATAAATAAATATCTAGTGTATATGCTGACATTAGTTGTTGACTGTTATCATTAAGGGCTGCAGAAACGACAGCACTGATAGGCTCCCAGCCAATTTCACAGAGTGAACATGACCTGAACATGACCTGTCCAGTCTCATTCTGTGCAGATGGAGAGTCAGGATGTGAGTGAAGCTGGTGTGCTCACAGAATGTGTTCATTTCTGACTGAAATACAGTATTTTATGCCTCCATGTATCATTTTTACATGTTGGATTCATGGTAGTGTGTTTAAAGACTTAACTTTGGAAAAAAAAACAAAAGTATTAGAATTTGTTTCTAATGTTCACGACTCCCCCTGTAGTACAGACCTCATGGTCTTCACTGTTCTGAGAGGAGAAAAACTGATCCGATTGTGTGTGTGGCCAAAACTGACTTAGTGGTTATCAGTCTGTCATTACAGATCATTTAAAATAAGAAAAGCTGCCTAATGATTAGCAGCTGCTAACATGGCCTGAGAGGAAAACATTGGGCCGCATGCAAAAACCATTTGTATGCACAGATTTGTTCTTAAGTTGTGCGTACGAGTGATTTAGGAGAATTTGTGGCATTCACCAATGTTTTCGTATTCTAAGATTTTTTTCAGATACGAACAAAATTTACGAGTGGTCCAGACCTGTCGTATATTTTACGAGCAGTCAGTCTGCTGTTTTCCAGACTGATTTTCTTCACTAATAACTTTATATTTCGTTAGTTTGAAGATATTTTGAGTTGAAAATAAATTACACTCCATAATTATGTTGACAATAGGCTATTCTGCTTGAATTAGAGTAATAATTTTAAATGTAATAATTTAGACTAACAATATAAATTGTCCGTCCGTCTGTTTTGGTGCGCAGCGCTGTGTCTTCTGAATAAATGAAAATGATTTAACACAGTTGTTTATACTTTTAGCAGCTCTTTTTATTCCACAGCTGACCTGCTAAAAATGACAGATTTTCTTTTCTGGATCTCTGACAGACGGACTTCTATGGAGGACCAAACCTATCATTATTGGAAATAAATGTATAAATATATAACTGGCGTATTAAAATAAATTATAGGGTCAAAAAGAAGTTTAACAAATAAATTATTGTGCCATTAAATCAATTACATCAATTATTTAGATATAAATGTGTATTTACATTTTAATTTTGAAGGATTATATTTTCTCTATGTGCTTTATCGCATATTTTTTGTTTATGTTTATTCATTACAAGTACATTTGTTGTAATTTGACTTTTCCAAGCCATTATTTTCTTCTTTCACATTTATCACCAATCACATATATTTAAAACATGCTTTTTCACCTAATAATATTTTATTTCTCAAATTATTTTATCGTTCTTTTTTTTCTTAAACACTGATATATTTTCTTCTATTATATTCCTTTGTTGTATATTTTTACCAAACACATTTCCCTGAGCCCATTTATTTTCATCTCTTTTTTTTACATTTCTTGCTGGCTGTATTGTCTTTTCCAGCTCCACATGCAGCAGGGAATGTAAAAACAGAGGAGGCGGTCTTAAGAAAAGCGTCACCGCCCCAGTTCTCGCCTATTGGCCGAGGTCTAGTTTAAAAAAAGTGCAGAGTCATTGGAAGATCCGGATCAAAGGTCTCTGACCTTTAGTTCTGTTGTTTCTCTGCAGTTCATTGATTGTTAATGTGAAACCTGACAACAGGAAGCCTCCACTGCTCTCAGTTTTTTTGGATTCAATGGCAGAATCGTACGGTTCTCAAAAAGCTTGAACTTTTTGAACCTCAGATGTTTACTTTTGTTTGAACTCTTATCACTGAAAATCTTGTGACATTGTTTTTTTGTCTTTGGGTTAATTTCTTTCACGATCCTCAGTTTGTGTAAGATACTGCTGAGGATGTGCTTTCCTTTTCCTGGCTTTTTTGTGTGTTTTTCTTGCTCCATCTGTCAATATGTTGTGTTCTCATGGGATTTCTAGCCCCTTTAGCCCTGCAGGATGAGCTGTTTTCAGATCCTTCCTCTTCATCTTACATAATCAGACTGCAGTATTACATGTCAGTGTAGAGTCCCCTGACTGCGCTGTGCTCACTGTCCAGCACTCTCCTCCTGGGGGGGGGGGGGGGGGCTCTTTTATCTTTTCCTTTTGGCTTCACCATTCATGACCCAGCCAGTTTTCATCCTCTCTGTGCATGCATGAATATTGCACACGCATCAACTCAAGTGTCCGGCTCCTGTCTCTTAACATGTGATCCCAGCCTCTTTTGTGCTCAAAAGCAATTTTCCCTGCAGACCCCAGAGGATGCTGGTCTGCTGTTTAATCTCTGCATGATTACAGTAATGTAGTCTCACTCTCTCCACCCGCTTTCCTCCCCCTTTTCATGGACGGCATCCAAATCCTGCCCCGGGCTGCAGCTCTACGCCACAAAACTGACTTCAACAGGAAATAAATCTAAGCTTGATTATCGCCATGGCAACTGAATAATGGGGGGGGGGGGGGCGAAGGAGATGCAACGCTGGATATTCTGAGAAAGTTTGTTGTCATCCCAGGCCTTGAAGGTTGTGAACTTCAAACCAGTGCTTGAAGTTCTCAGGAACAGGATCCAGCCCAGCCTGGCCTGGTGTCTGTGGGCTAAAGGAGGGCAGCAGCTCCCTGAGGCTGCTGGATCTGAGACACATTTAACGAGACAAATTGATAAGACTCAACTGTCAACCTTAAACCACCGTGCTTTTATTGAACACATCAACACAACTCAGACTTTTTCAGTAAACCCGTGAAAAACACTGGCTGTTTTTCCACCAAACACATCGTAGATATGCAGTTTTAAAGTAATGAGTAAGGACAAATACCAAACTTCAGTTCATTGTTTTACCCTGAAATCACCCTGAGATGGACTTTTGACCTGTTCAGGATGGGAATGGGTCCAGAACACCCCCCCCCCACACACACACACACACACAAAAAATGTATGTGGTAATTTTGTGAAGAGTTCAGTCAAACCAACTTCTTAAGCCAGTTAAAGGAGTTTATAACCAAGGAGGCGTAATTTTAACACCTTTTAAAAGGGCAATATTGTGTTTCTCAGGCATATATTTACATACTATACCATTAAAAAGTATCTATGTCACCTTTAGTTGTTATTAAAATGCTG
>NW_013952619.1:291462-295545 GCF_001266775.1 Austrofundulus limnaeus
GTCCTGCGTCTGACCTCAAAGTGCACAAGCTTCAAACTTCAGCGTTGGCTGCGATTTTGAAGCTGAAATCGCGTTCGGTGTGAACGCACCATTACAGTTAGACAATACAAACCTTTCAGTCTGGTTCTATAATCTGTATTATTTTGAGGTCACTAATAGGCTGTTTTAAGGATTCACCGGCTAAAAAGGAACTTAACCCAGTCACTTGCTAAATTGGGGCACATTTGAATAACTCATGCTGAAAATTAGATATTTATTTGAATAACATATGAGTGAAGTCTTTGAAAAAAATGAGACAAAACCACCCCAGGCTCCAGAGTTGATTTGTTTTCATTCTGGTGTCTCACACAGCATCAGTGGTCCTGAAAACTACAGTGAGGAGAGGGACTGGAAGAAGCAAATGTGGAAAACGTGTGGACTCAGTACGGTGTTTTATCCATTTTTAGGGTCCATTTACATGTCGAGGATTCACATTTTATCCAGACTACAATCCAAGCTGTTCAGAGTAATGAAGTCCTGAGTGCCCCCTCAACAGGAAGTCATCAGAGCTGTGTTACTATTTGGCTTCCAGTAGCAGATCCTTCACAGATCTTAGAAACGTCAAACATGATGTGAAAGTAGTGCTTGGCAGCTTTAACAGTAGCTGGTTCTGCCATGGTTAATCCATTATTTAAGGTAAGAAGGATCTTTTTTTTTTCCTCCCACAAGTCTTCTAAAAAAGGAGCTCAAGTAGCTGAGACTGAGTGAGCAGAGGTGGTTTATTATCGCCTGCCACTGAAAGTGGAGCTCTTGTGTATTTGCCCTTATGTGTGTCGGTTTTTACCTGTTTTTTCCTACCGAAGCATGGCACCCTGCCTGCTGCGCTGAAATTTTCTCATCTATGGGCATCAGGATTTGGACCAGTAGCCATCCCAGAAATGATCACTCCCTCCACGCTTCAGCAGAAGGCCATTTATGTCGCAGACGAGCTGTTTTCCCCTCCTTAAAGTGGAAACCTAGACGTTCACACGTGTGCAGACACAGAGCTCTCATTGAGCTGTGGTGTTAGATTCAACAGAAGTCTGTTTCTTGGGAACGGCTGGAGTCGATATTATGGTTTCAGGGCAAACTGACAATGACTTCATCATTAGGTGGCAAAGAGAAGGAAAAAATTAAACATTGGCTCCTAATTTAGCCAAGGTCACTTTTGTTCTCACAAAAGGACATCAAAAAACGTCAAATTCAGACTTCTCATACACGTCGTGTTCATTTTTCTCTCTGCAGATGGGTATTTCTGTCTTCATGTGGTTGTTGAGTCAGTTTGTTTTTCCTTTTCCTTTTCTCTCCCACAGCATGATGGACGGCCCTACTGCCACAAACCATGCTATGCTGCCCTCTTCGGGCCAAAAGGTGAAGTGCACATTTATTTTTATCAACACTGCATAAATACATGTTTGTGCTCCTAAAGTTAACATGATCTACATTTTGTAGGTGTCAACATTGGTGGAGCCGGTTCATATGTGTATGAAGCTCCAGCCAACAACAACTCATTGCCCACTAGTGTGGATTCAGCCTCTAAAGTTGAAGAGAAGCGAGTGTTTGCACCCAAAGCACCTCCAAAAGGTATGCATGAAAAAGGTGTCCACATCTTTTTTTCATCCCTGTGAGTAGCAATAAAAAAAAAAAAAATTAAAAAAAACAAGTTTTATCTTCGAAAATTTGTGTGTGGGCAAAGGACAAGTAGAGTTGTTAATGATTCGGTGTGTGCGACGTGCAGCAGAAGGGAGAAATTGAGGATTTATCCTGTCTGTGCTTTAAAATGCTGTGTTTCATTTATTTTCCAGAATTTTAAATTAAATGGCCAAAATAAAAGAAATGGTTTCCATGCCCAGTCAGGCGGGCAGCGGGACACATCCATATATGTTTTCCCTGCCTCGGGCAGTCGTACGTGTTACACCTTGTCGTTTAAATGCAACTTGACATCAGGGTCTCCTGATGCATCTCAGTAATTCAGGTAGCGTATGGTTAGTCGATGGCCCTCTCGTTCATGTGACTAACCTGTTTGTCCATGTGGAGGCAGTGCTTATAAGGCTGAGTTCACCTGAAACTCATCAGACTGAAGAAGTCTCTTGGAGGAGATGAAACGTTCCACTGAAGAAGAACCCATCCAGTGGACCTACTTATTTTTTTCTTTTTGGTAACATCAGGGTCGTTTTCCTAGGCTTGAACTAAAAATGCATTCACCTTAATCTTCCTTAGGTACTTTTATTTCACCTTTTCTCTCTCGAGAGCAGCAGTGCAGCGCACAGCAGCCAGCCAGGAAAGAACCGGCGATGTTGGTTTTTCAATAAATGTCTGTTTTCAGAACTCACAACTGGTTTCAGGGAGTTCTGACTGTTGATCAAACCTTGTAAATGATGTTGTGCACAAGCTCATGATCCCTGCAGTGCATGTTAGCACTCAGTGCTTTGTGTTGTTAATGACTCTTGGCTAATAGCACACCCAGTTTCAGCTCAATGCCTGAGAAACTGGCAGAGTTATAGCTATTATGTGTTTAAGATTGAGTGGAAGTGGCGGCCAGTCTGACTTGTGTTGGCTCCAGAAGTTAATGTGTTGTAGATGTACATCCAGTGATTCTGTCTGACTTTTACCCATCTAGTGTTTCATGAGATATTTAGCTAATACACACACAGTCAAAAACATTTTTTGCCTCATTAGCAGCAGGGGAAAGTTGTTTTTGTTTTTTTGACTCAGGGCGTTCTGAAGAAACCAACATGAACAAAATATTTTAGATTTTGTATTGTAAGAAAAATACGTATTCAATAAACTGAACCCAAACAAACAAACCCCCCTCCAATTTACAAACAATTCTGTCTATCGCTGCAAGTGTGGGCGCTGCTAGGTCAAACTGTAACAAGTCTCCGTCATGCAATAAAACTTGGCACATCTTAACAAAAACATCTTTTTTCCGTCCTTAAATTTTTAGATTCAACATCTGCAAGATAAACCTGAAAAAGTCCGATATAAGACCACCCCCTGAGACCCATCTTAGAATTTATGCAAATCTTCTACAAATTTATCAGACATATTTATAATTTATATACGTAACCACCCCACACACATTCTCATAAACAAACAAAGATAGAGAGAGGAAAGAAAAGTGTTTGACCCCTGGATTTATTCCCAATGCCGCGCACGAAGACCCCACCTTTAAACAAGGATTTTTTTAAAACCATGCGGAAATACCCACCAGGAAATCACAACTTACAATTCATGGATTCTTCCTTTTGACGAGCATAATACAACTGCCTGTGCGGCCACCATGTAATTATAATGTTGCACCCCACCTGCTTTAGTGCAGCCTTTTACAGAAGACCCACTTAGGTTTTTTTAGAAAGAGCTCATCAGATAAAATGGCCTAAGAGATATTTTCACACACAACACGCACCAAAAAACATATAAAAACACATATTTCACTACCTAAAGGGCCCAATTTATTGTATGGCTTTAAACCTCCACAGACTGTTACATTTAAACGCTTATAAACTGTCTTTTACCGTCCACATTCGGCTACGCCGAATGACACGCTATCTTTGCTGAGCTGACAAACAGGCTTAGCTCAGCAAAGCTAACACTTAGCGGGGCTGTTTCAACGCCCCGACACACAGCCCAGCATGCAGAAACACCGATCGCCACACCGTTCTGTTTGGTTAACAAGATGGAAAGCAAAAAAGATTTTGCTCACCTGTTTTCCGACGCCCAGAATGTACGTCGATACAGCGGCCCGCACCGCAAGGCCTAGCAGTTGAAGCACCACAACAGCTCCGCTTCCTACTCGACTTTCAGTCAGACGTCGGGGTCACCAAAACTGTAAGAAAAATACGTATTCAATAAACTAAAGTCGATATTAAACCCATCATTGTTAAATAAAATGATTTGTAGAAGGAATCAAACAAAACAACACCAGAATTCTGGAACTGAGTGAGGTTTAATGTCACCGGAGCTGACAGGAAACCACACTGGTGAAAAACCAGGAAGTTTTTTATTTATTTTTTATTTTTTGGATGGCCTCCCTTCTCTTCTTATAGCCATCCTCTCCACACC
>NW_013952619.1:296429-305127 GCF_001266775.1 Austrofundulus limnaeus
GTCTGGGCCTCCCTTCTGAAGCTGCTGCCCCCGCGACCCGACCCCGGATAGGCAGAAGAAAATGGATGGATGGACATGTAACTGAACCTATTTCAATCAAAACATAATAGATTAAACATTGTCAACATTATAAAAAGGAAAACCTAAAAATATAGTGTTGTGCTTTTAACATCAGTAACTATAATAACTATAAATTTCTTCAGTATTTTGCAGCTCAGTTGTTAAAAACTAAAATGATTTTGTTACTTATTTGGATATTAAATCTCAAGCAGAAGATAAACCTATAATTACACTAAGGTTTTTAGTTAAATGTAGAGTGTGTGAAAGCCTGAGGACACAGTTTACCTGAACCATCTCTCTCTTCACAACTCCTGTGCCATTTACACATTGTATCTTTGCTCTTGCAGGAAAATGAGGAAAGTATTTTAACTTATTAAAACTGTTTTGTTTTGCTAAGTTTTTCCTGCTACATTATTAGTGAAGTAGATTTTACACTTACTGACTTTCTGTTTGCTGTACCACTGATATGATGTGTAATTCTTTCAGCAGCTGGCAGCGTCACCACTTTCTCTGGCGAGGCCAACCTGTGTCCCCGGTGCAACAAGAAGGTGTATTTTGGTGAGCAGCTAAGGTCTTCCAGGAAACAAAAAGTGTGGATAAATGTTAGAAACAAAAGTGTGAAGCTGCCAGTTGTTTCCATGTGTGTTTCTGCTACCAGCTGAGAAGGTGACGTCTCTGGGGAAGGACTGGCATCGACCCTGTCTGCGCTGCGAAAGGTGCGGCAAGACTCTGTCTGCTGGCAGCCATGCAGAGGTGGGGAAAGGCTGGTTACTATTTTATCTATCTAATCTGTACAGTAATCTAAATAACTATTTATTTCTCCTGAAATCAAAATCATCAGTATTTATTTTCTTTCATTATTTTTAGCTTTGGTATTCATGGCATACCACAAAATAAGATGTAAACAAAATCTTTCAAGTAAGCAAAGTGAAGTGTTTAAAGCTCCTGCATGAAATAAAAATAAACATCCTGATTATTCAGCTTGCTGTAAGGATGTTTCTGGTTTGCAGCAGTTCAGTCACAGCTTTGCCTGTCAGAAAGATGAGAGAAACAAATACAACACAACTACTACAAATGGAATAATGAGGATTTGTGATGTTGTGATATCGGTTAGCTTGCGGTAGTGTTTGTGTTGGAGATGCCTCTCAGCTATTGCCACGCCCACTTTTAGTTAAAAGTCTGCAGATTGGGCTGAAATAGGCCCATTGTTGTGTTTGTTAATTTTGCTTAGCTGTAGCAGCCGTTATGAAATGTATTAACTCCAGGAGTGAATCAGTTGTAGATTTACGTCTGCTAATTATTTTCTGTGAGTTAAATTAAAATCCATTCAGTGGTTTATGAGATGTTTTGTGAAAAGATAAACAAACACACACAAACCGTAAATGTTAAATGACCCTTCTCTGGGACTTCTAGTGTTAATAACAAAGTCTTGTAAAAAAAAAATGTGTTGAGTTTTTATAAATTCTCTCTTTAAAAATAAATCTCCATATTTTCAAAAAACTCACTTCATTTAAGGAGAAATGAAAAAATAAGAATAGCACAATCTCAATACTGAGAAATCTTAAATTAAATATTTAATAAGGAAAAATATGACTTTTCTAAAAATCTTCCTTGTGGGTTACTGTCACTTAAAAGAATAAATTGAGACGTTTTCTTCACGGTTTTTTTCTCTGTCTTTATCTGAAGGGCTTGAAAAGTCTGCATTTCATTTCTGCAAATCATGTAAAAGTTTTTTATTTTTATTTGGATATATTTTCGTCCTTATACATCTAGCAAAAACTAAAATTAAAGTTTCCCTTTGAGTAAAATCATATCTCTAATTCTTGGTTCTTCTTTCCAGCACGACGGCCAGCCCTACTGCCACAAACCATGCTACGCTGTTCTCTTTGGGCCCAAAGGTAACCGCTAGGGGGCGCCGTTGGCCCACAAGTTATCCGCCTCACTTGAATGTTTCACAAGACTTATTTCATGATCACATTTGCACAGATTCCACACCCTGAGGCCAGTTGTACAGGAAACATTTTGCAACCTGTCCTGCTCATGTTGTTTTGTCCTGTTTTGTTCCCCCCTCCCCCTCTGACACACACTGCTGTCCCTGTGGTTTTTCCAGGAGTCAACACTGGTGGTGTGGGCAGCTACATCTATGACAAGGAGCCCAGTGCAGTGACCCAGCCTTGAACCTCTGTCCCTTCAGCTTCACCCCTCTTCTCCTGCCACAGTAATAGTTGTAGTCTGTAGTCTGTCTCTCGCACACACACACACATGCAAATGTTTGTTCTTCTATCCTCATGGGGACTTTGCATTGACTTCCATTCATTTACTGGTCACTTCCATAGCCTAACCCTGACCCCTTACCCTAAACCTAACCTAAACTCAATCCACACCTTAATCCTAAACCGAAGCCCTGACCCATCAATGGTATATCTCCCAATTGGGATCAGGCTTTTGTGCCCATAAAGAAAAGTGGGCTGTGTGTACCCAGTAAATGGTCAAAAATGGTCCCTACCAGGTAGCAAAAACATGTACACACACACACACCAGTGAGTTCATACTTGAAACAACCACCCATCTGCTCTGGATCCTCTCCTGCTTTCTCTTGTCCTACCAAGGCTCATCTGAAGCATCCCAGTAACTCAGAGGTCTGCAACCTTTACTCTCAGAGCCATTTCTGCCTCTTTACCCAAGAAATATAAAGACTGCATCTAGAGTTCTGGTTCCAAATAGGTCGGGATAATGTATAAAAACTATTTTAAAAAAACTGAAATCTGTATATCTACTGCACCCATTCATTATTAATCTTAGTAAACATATCAAGTGTTTCTATTAAGAAATTGTATTATTTTTAGAGGGGAAGAATTACGTATTTTAAATTTTACGGCAGCAGTAAATTTCAAATCAGTTGGATCAGGGGCAACAAAATTCTGTAGAAGTAAGGGGCGTGAATGAGAAACAGCGGGAGCAGCATTTTGGAATAAATTTGGTTAATTGAAAACAAACCAGTAAGAGGACTATGTGGGGTTTTGAGGTGTGTCACTTCCATCAAATTTAAAATTACATTATTCTTTTTCCCTCCAAAAAAAAAAGTATAATTTATTTGTTTACTATATTCTGTGAAAAATGAGGTTTGTTTTGATTTCGAATTTACCCAGCTTTTTCTAAATCAGTGTTCACAGGAAAACAAAATGCATATTCTGTATTTACTTCTTCTGAAAAGGGAACAAATATTTTGTGTTACCCTTTAGATAAACTGTAATCACTGGATTATGGAGGCCTGCGTGAGCCTTGACTTTTATTTGTGGTGTTTTATGTTTTTACAGTACAACTCTGCTATAGAGGATTAATTCACAAGTGGCAGAAAACTGAACCAGAGAGATGCTACCTTTTTGTGTGGTTTTTGGTCCAAGCTACAAAGAGCCGCAGGTTGCAGATCCCTGATTAACCACCCGCTTTGGATGTTATCATCCATTAAATGGACGTTATTAGCCGTTATCAGTCCCATAGAATGGTTTCAGACTGTCAGCTGGTTAATATGAGGCATAAAGCCACTAAGGTTAGTTTTATAGAAAATGACATGGGCTACGATAAAGTAGACTGGACTCTGGCGGTATCAGATTATTGCATTCCAACGTATATGGCACTGGTAACCCACTAGGGGGCACTGTCGGGACAGTCTGAAGCCATTCTATGGGACTGATAACCTGCTAGGGGGCATAGTTGGGACAGTCTGAAGCCATTCTATGGGACTGATAACCGCTAATAATGTCCATTTAATGGACTGATAACATCCGAACCGACAGTGATTAACTGGTCCTAAATGTTTATTTGCTACAAACACATTCAAAATTTCTACATAATTATGTTTTTCTTTTTCATGTTTACACAATAAATGTTTGTGAGCTCATTTAAATTTAATGAAGAAAAAAGCGTTAAATTTTAAACCATTCACCCACAGAAGCATGATGCATCTTGTTCAAAAGCATTTTGAGGACAGATGTTGGGGGGAGAAAACAACCAGTCTGAAAGTGATTCTTAGGTGTAGACAGGTGCATTGTGGGTAGACAGGCAGAGAGACACACAGATGGTGCTCAGGAGTGGCGCGTGTTGCCAAGAAATCTGTATTTTACAAATGCCATATTTCTAGTTTGGCTGTTGATTTTCCTGGAAAGAAAATCCTAACACACGTATTGTAAAAATGTGAGAACGTGCATTTCTGACGAGACTGTTACACAATTTTTTAACTCATCATAAAACCCTAATTTAACTGTAGTTTAGAGAATAATGCAAATTCTCAGTTTTATGTTATAAATTGGATAAAAACAAAACGTTTTCTCCCATCTGTTCCATAGAAGTCTTTTTAAAGGCAGAATGTGGGCGATGTTTCAGGATTGTGGCCGAACATATTTATTGCTTTAACTCTTTGAAATTTCAGCCATTGTATTACTTGCTAATAAAGCAGATTCTGATTGTTATTAAAAGACCGTCAGCTGTATAAATCTCTTCGATCAAGATATTAATATTTTGAAATGACGCTGCTGTTATTTTCCAAAAGATGAAGCGCTATTTGAAGTACTATAATATTCCCAGTTTTGCCATTATCAGAGAAAGTAGATAAGCTCGTAGAACTAACGACAAGTCATTCTGTATGAATGTGCGTTCTAGTATTATTGTATGTTTCTTACTGTTTTTAACTTGTGTATTTGTAGACTTTAGACACTGCAGGGCTTGTTTCTTGTACCAGTCCTGATGATCATGTCTTAATGATTTATTGTGGAAATATTACAGAAACTATTTATCTGTTCAGCCCAAGGCCGTGGGAACTGTGGGTGCTGAGAGTGCTACAGTACCCCCATGTGAATGATAAGAAAAAGCTTGTAAAATCTAAATAAAAAAAAGGACAGAATGAATAAGAAAGCTAATATAAAAAAAGAAATGTATCCACAAGTGTTATGGAAGTTTATAATAGAATTATGTTTGTTATAATGATTTATTATTGGGGAAAACAATGTTTCTGATCACCTGGCAGTACACAACACCCCAACACATTCCCATGGCTGCGGTTATTGTTTGACAGATTCTGAACTCCTTTTTTTTCACAAACTGCAATAAACAAACTGCAAGTTCTGCACGTTTGTCTTCTTTCATTACCTTTCATTGTTGTTTTTGTGTGTGTTTTATTAAAATATCTCGTGAACCACTGGATGGTTTTTATTGAAACTCTCAGGAAGTAATCAGTGGATTGACACCTATTTTTTAAAATCACTTCAAAAGACAAAAAATTACTGAATATTAGTTTCTCAATTTCTTCATCAGTGACTTTTTTTAAAGAGGAAATGAGAAAAATGGGAAATGTAATCAGACAGATTAAATGAGAGATTAGAAAATGTATGTATACATCAAGAAAACACAAGCTATCACACCCGACATCCGTCTGCACTCCTGCAAAATATGGATAAACCAAAAAAACAGCAACAAAATACGTATGTATACTGTATAATAATACTGGTTACAGCTGGATTAACATCTTTAAGTGATAAACCTTTGGGGTCAGACTGATTCAAAATGGCACCAACTTTAGCCAACAAAAAAGTATCTTTAACTCAGTTGAATTTGCAGATACTTGTAATTTAATAATAGTATCAAATAGTTGTTCCCAGATAATACTCTGAGTACTAACATGTTACACAAGATCTCAGAATATCACGAGACTGTACACAGTGTTACTAACAAGGTTTGACCAAAACAGCAGGAGGCCGTCCCGTCGGAAAATGCGCGACTACGTCTCAAAGCCGAGTTTCTGATTGGTTGATGCTCTGCATCCAGCTGCAAAATGTCAGATTTTCCAACTCAAGCCTCTGCCACGTTGGACGTGCTGTATGCGTGTAACGCTTGAAACACTTCAAAACGCACAATAACTCATCCTGATGCCCCTTGATGCTCATCCACCGTAGACTTTGCATGTAAAGCTGATGATGCTCAAGTCCTGTTCGGTCAGAATGCAACATTACATGCGCTCAGTGGGGATCTCTGTTTTGGCGTTAGGTGCAGGTCCACCTGAGATACCATTCTGGTCCGGATACAGACCCAGGTCTGCCTATTAGTTGGTTTAGGTAGCTCCACAATTCAAGGGTTTCTCAAACTTGCATGGATGAGTCAAAGCAACACTCTGGGTATGTTTCTGATCAGGAAATGACATAACATGATATCAAGCTCGAAAGTCAATTTTGCATCCCCCCCACCCTTGACCTAAAAAACTAAATAAACTAGACATGGGTTTTTACGATGTAAAAACAAGTGTGCATTGCCACGTGGCATGTCATTGCAGCATGGCTTTGCCTGCAGCATTGGACTTGCAGAATGAACTTTGACCAAATTCAAATGCGTTTTCTATACCAGCTTGAGCCTGTCACGTCAGCAGGTGTTTGTAATTAAGGTAATTGTGTGACAATATGATGTTTGAAGAGATTTTTGTTAAAGTTGCAGTACCTGGATTTGAACCCTGATCTCCCGCATGAAAGCCCACAGTGCTCATCATGAGACTATAGGAGATGTGGCAGAGGATAATCCCAGGGATTGGATTGTATGTATACAGAAAAAGTTTACCTTGCCAATGCAATTATTGACACTTAAGTGCAATATATTACAGCAATAGGACAGCATAAAGACAGTTTTACAGTAAAACATCAGAATATTGTAATCACTGAACTACTGAGTTTAAATACTATAAAACTATGGTGCAGTGCCATATTGTGTAGATGCAGCAGGGGGAAGTATTGGACCAATACAAGGCTCCATTGACTGCCATTGTAATTTATGAAACATTAATATTTCAAAAAGTATAAGTTGTACAGGCACCAAAAGGCATAGCCATCATTTGGCACAGGGGCTTTACAGATATAAATTACAATGGCAGCTCTAGGACAAAGTATGTAGGAGGAGAAGCATGGCAAAGTTGAGATGACTTGGATGGGAAACGAATCACAATAGTGTGCATTGCATTGGCAATGCACACTGATAAACACAAGTACATTCTTCTCATATTTAGCCCATAATGAAGACACTGACATCTGAACGTAGGTGACATGTTATTGTCTGTAGCACCTCATGTTAGGAGTTCAAGTGGTGAGAAATGGAGCTTAAAGAAAACAAAACGTCTCATCTGAAATGACTGGACTTCCTGAACTCTGTCATATCTAAACACAACCGTTGACAGTAAGATGAATGACTTGTCTCTGGTGTGTGGTTTCAGTCTAACGTCACCTGTAAAGTGGTTTTTACTCCTGCAGGTGTGACTGCTTCGCTGCTGCTTCACAGTCGCCCGATCAATTGCAGTTTCATGATTCATAAAAAGAAAACAACATTCACTTCACACAGAAACGTCTCTGTACTGCCGTGCTGGACCGCTCCCTGAAAACCATACAGTACGGTTGCCTGGACACAAAACATGTGGGTGGAGTCCCTGAGCCGCCTGCAGCGAGCTTTTTATTGTTTTCACATCAGTGACACCGCGCTCACATGGATCTGATGGAGACAGACTCATACAGACAGCTGTCAGGGGCATGTGGGACTCCTCCCCCCCTGTGATCTGCTGCAGCCGGATGTTGAGTTCTGTTTGACTCAAACACTGAAGAAAAGACGAAGCCAAAGATGTTTAAGATGCTCCCAAAGAATAAATACCTTAAATAGTAGCTATACATAATACAACAATACTTACAGGTTACATATCTGCTTACCTACTGTGTACTTATGTGGGTATTTACAGGAACTGGGCTGTTTACAGGGTATGTACAGGCATAAGTACCAAGTGTGTACTTTGTTAAAATCAGATTTGTACCACATAATTACCCTGTAAGTATAAATTAATGAGTCATTTTGTATTACAGGATATACGTACCAGATACATACCACGAGTACCCTGTAGGTAAAGAGTAATAAGTCACTTCATAATACAGCATGGTACCCCAGTACCCCATACATACCCTGTAGGTACCAGGCGTATATCAGATTAGTACCCTGTAAGTAAAAATAAGAAGTTACTTCATAATACTTCCTGGTATCTTATAACGGGGTGGGCAGTTCTGGTCCTCGAGGGCTGCAGCCCTGAATGTTTTACTTTTTTCTCTGCTGCAACACACCTGATTGGAATGAATGGATGATTATCAGGCTCCTGCAGTATGGAGGACTAAAACTGACATAATTAAAAATAAAAGCAGAAATATATAAACGAACCAATAAATAAATACTTAAAGGGCCAATATTATGCGTTTCTCAGGCATACATCTAAATACTACACCATAATAAATTATCTATGTCACCTTTAGGTGTTATTAAAATGCTGTTTTTATGTTTAAATAGAAAATAAACTCATCTTCTCATCACTTGCTCTTCTAAACGCCTTGAAATTGGCCTCTGTCTCTTTAAGAAACACCTTCCGATTCCGTTTTGCCCATTTCAGTGCGGGGGGTCACGCTCGCGAGGTGGAGAGTGTGTGGCTGCTATGACGCAGTTTACTTGGCATCTCAAAATACATTTCCTCAAATCTGAAAAGAGCTTCACTGAGTGATAACTGTCGTTTTGCTCCTCAGCATGGCTTCCTAAAAACGCTGCACGATTTCTCAAACATGCATGAATGAGTCCAAGC
>NW_013952619.1:305407-307661 GCF_001266775.1 Austrofundulus limnaeus
GAATTATATTGGTGCATATTAAGTATTTATTTATTTATTAGTCCATTTATATATTTCTGCTTTTATTTCTAATTATGTCGGTTTCTGTTCTCCATACTGCAGAACTTGGAGGAGGTAATTAAATGTCTGAATCAGGTGTGTTAGAGCAGGAAAAAACAGTAAAACATGTAGGGCTGTGGCCCTCGAGGACCAGGATTGCCCACCCCTGTCCTACAGGAACACCTCTAAGTATCTTCATGGGTATGCTGTAAGTACAGAGTAACAAGTCACTTTATAATACAGCCTAGTATCCTGTAAGTACCAGGCTTTAGTATGTTTTAAAACGTTTTTTAAGTACTTGTAGCTAACTTTCATTACTAAAAATGTAAAATATATTTGATTTTTCTGGTTAAACTATAATAACGTAAAATTGAAAAAGCTAATGTAAAAAGTTTTCTCTTGTTTGGAATGAGGTGCTGATATTTTGTTTTGATGTTATTGAAATATGAACAGAAATACCCAGAATGCCTCAGAAAAGAAAATGAAGTAAAGTAAAAAGGTTAATAAATTATTGACCAGCTGCTTCGGAGAAACCTGAACTTAATGGACTTTTCCTTTTTTTAAATCTAATAATATAAAAAATAAAATTAAAAAAAGATTAAAAAATAATGGACTTTTCTTAAACAGACTGAACATACAGTGTATAGCGCTTTATCAAGACTCTATACAGACTCCAAAGTGCTTCATACTACAAACGTTCACACGTTCACACACTGATGGTGGTAAGCTACACCGTAGCCACAGCTGCCCTGCGACACACTGACAGAAGCGAGGCTGCCCAGAGCCACCAGACCCTCTGACCACCACCAGCAATCAAGGCAGGTGAAGTGTCCTGGCCCAAGGACACAACTGAGACGGATGGAGCGGGAGTTCAAACTGGCAACCCACAAAAATAGGACAACCTCGTTCCAAAACCTCCCTAATATTTTGAAAAGATTTTAACAAAACATAAACACTATTTCTGTGCTGCTTCTTTTTGTTTGGTCGCCCTCCTTTCAGTTCAGGCAGCATCACTGCCAAGGAAAACATGCCGTTGGCTTTTTGCACGAGCAAACCTAAATGTGTCGGAGTTAGTTTAATATAAATAATCCTGTCTGAGGTCAAAGAACTCTTATCGTTCTACCATGAAACACTCTGAGAGCATTTTCTCTCTGGATTCAACTGTTAAACCCTGTGACCGTCTGCTGTCTGCATGAGTGGAGCCATCTGTGGTCCGCACATTGTTGAAATACCCCAAGAACCGTTTCCAAAAATCAAGCTGAAACATCCATACTGATAAAAAAAAAATCAACTAATCAACTTGAGAAAACAAAATGTCTTAATCAGGTCTGAGTGTCACCCCCAAAATTTAATCTGAGACCTACATATTGAATAAAATGCTGACCTGAAAGTTTGACATGAACCGTTGCAGTCAACTGTGTGTTGGTAAAATGTCTCATGAATCAATGGATCGACTGTCACAAAACTCTCATTAGATTGAAATCAACGCCTCATTAACTCAAGATGGACACCAAAACCAACTGATTGTTGGAAACCGTAAGTTTCACAGACATTAAACTCAAACTTGATACGACAGTGGCTGAAAGTCATTCGCAGTTCGTATTTTTTAAACAAACACATCTTATAAAATCTCTCAGTAAAATGTCAGATTGTGCTAAACATAATTAGCATTTTTTATAATAACTATAACTTTATCATAAAAGGCGGTATTTATTAAATGCTGATTTTATTAGGAGATGCAGCTGGAGAAAGGTCACCAGACTGAAAGTTTGTGGTAGACTCAAACTTTAAAACAATGATTTCAGCTGATGTAATTCTTCATTTGGAGTTGAAATATGTTTTATAACTATTACTTTTTTAATAAAAACATACCGGGCTCTTCTTGGCTCTTTGTTGGGACCAATTTTTCATTACTGAGGGGAGTATGAGTTTGTGTCACATCATAAAATAATATTTCCACCATCTTATTCCCTAAATAGATCCTACATATTTCCATAAGGGCAACATATCTAACAGATGGTCACTTTCATGGAAGTGGGACAACTTTCCACTTTCTTTGGCAGGGTGTCCTAAAAGCATCTGTCCCATGGCTGCGATCAGAGACCGCCTGCTGTGAAAGTTGTACAGAAAACCTGGGTTACAACAAAAACATCACACACATTTTAGTTTTTCTTGTTTCCACCTAAAATGTGTTGCTATATATACTATATATATA
>NW_013952619.1:310384-311647 GCF_001266775.1 Austrofundulus limnaeus
TCTCTGCCTCATTCTGCTGCTCCCGTTTTTAACACCAGGCAAAAAATGCATTTAAAACAGCTGAYGTTAACTTTAGATCACAGTTTGAAATGTACACCGAAGAGAACCAGCATCACCACTGCGGTCACAGTAAACATGATGTGAGCGGTGTCTGGTTCACATGATGGTGGACGGCTGTGCTCGCTAAAACGTTCAGCGAGAAAAGACCGAAAGCTTTTTTATTTTAATCCAGCAGGGAGAACAATAGAGGTTTTTCTATGCCTCGTGTGAGCAGCTCCAGCATTTTAAAAAAGAAAAACAACACAGACACGCTGATTACAGTGCGGTGCGAAAGTGAAACATGTCGCAGCGCTCCCGTCTGGAAAAGAAACTTAAACACAGCTGTTCTCTCTTCCCTCATATTCCGACACAGAGGGTAGAAACAGCTAAATTAGACAGTTAAAACACATTTATAGTTCATAACTCACCCTTGTTGTTAGCACTCTTTCACAACATTAGCTGCTATGCTCTCCCTGGGGGAAGGGGCGGACACATGCGCTCGCGTGACCCAAACAATGGATCGGCCGAACGGACAGTGTATCGACCGATACAAGGGAAAAACACAAATATCGGCCGGCCGATGTATCGGTCGACCCCTAATTAGAACTGGAGGCCAAATTAATGCCATCCAGAGGAGGTGAAAGGCTGCAAAGTTGATCCCTTAGTTGTTCAGGTCCAGAAACCACAACCTCTGTCTTATCTGAGTTTAGAAGCAGAAAGTTAAGTCATCCATGTTTTATGTTGTTAAGACATGCTTGTAGTTTAATTAACTGGTTGGATTCACCAGGTTTCATGGATAAATATAACTGAGTATTATGTATTATTTGAATACTGAGTATTATTTGATTTGTGATGGGTAACGAAAGCACTGAGTACAGGAAACTATCTTCCCTTCAAAATAAGAGCATGGATTTTAAAGTTTTCCATGTAGTTGCTCCATGTTGACCACTAAATGTAAGTCTTCGTCAGCATAACATCTTTAAATCATTTCTGCATCTCCAACCCCTTTGCTTCGACCAATTACACCAAGTATTGAGCTCCATCGTTTAAACTTTTCTTATAAGGAGCTCAGATTTTTAAGTGAAATAAATCAACACATACAAAATTTTAGTAAGGATTACAAATGTTAACTATTTTAGCTGGGATAGGGAATTCTAAACACTACCTCACTGCTATGTAAGCAGACACAAAGCATTGTGGGAAATGAGAACCATGACCCAAAGC
>NW_013952619.1:311804-320414 GCF_001266775.1 Austrofundulus limnaeus
GCAGTACTGCATTTTAATTTTAGAAAGCGCAAATCCACTTATGAATTCTAAAAATTATTAAGACTGCAAAAGCGCAAATGAAATATTTAGGTCTGCAATTAGTGGATTTGCGGTTTAGCGGGCTGGTGCCCACCACTGTGCTCAGTAAAGATGTCAGAAGGATGGACAAAGTTATTTATCTGCTGAGTCCTCATTAACTCTCATGGTCCACTTCTGAACCAGAGACATCAGAAGTGTCTCACCTGGGCTGAGGAGACAAAGAACTGGACTGTTGATCAGTGGTCCAGTATCCTCTTCTCAGATGAAAGTATGTCATGTCATCTGTACATCAAGGTCATAGAGGCTGGAGGAAGAGTGGAGAGACACAAATCCACAATTCTCATCTTCATCACAGTCAGTGAGGATTTGGGACATGTCCACTGGTGTTTGTCCTCTGTGTTTTCTGCAGTCCACAGTCAACACAGAGACTTTTAGAGAACTTCAAGCTTCTTTCTGCTGACAAAACATGGTGACAGCTTCATCATTTCTCAACATAAGATGATCTTAAAACTCGATATGCTTTCCTTCAACAAATGCTAGGCCGTTTAATATAAAGAATCAAACATAACATTTGTTAGAATAAGTGATTCAATTTGATTGGATATGTCATTTAGTAACTAATTTTTCTTTTTCTCCATCCAGGAAAATACCTCAATCCACCGACCTGTGTCCAGCTGCAGCCAAGTCCATCACGTCCACATCTCCTGTCCCCTCAGGCACAACATCCTCTTCTACGTTACATTTTAAAGTTCGTACAGGAAGTCATATCAGCTCCTCCCTTAAAAATACCTCCTCCAGTTACGGTGCAGGGAGGCCACCCATCATGTGTGATAACTCGAGRAGCGGTGCTCATTTCGTGCCTCTGGGAAAGCCTGCTGGAGGGCAACAAGCAGGCGCAGGCAGACCCAAGAATCCGGCGGGACGCCCGAGCAAGCAGATCGGGAAGCTTCGGGAGGAGGCTGCCGCCGCTGCCCACCGTAAACGAAAAGCCCTATCGCAGGAAGGAGAGCACTCAGGCCCAGAGAGGAACTGCATCCTTCTCCAAGACCGCSGTCGAGCCTCTTCCTCCTCCTCTTCATCGTCTCCTTCCTTTTCCAAAGTCCCCACTTCATCTTTTCTTGCACATGGACAGACTAACGGCACCCTCTGCCCCAGCAGTAAAGCCCGTGCCCACACTTCCCTCTTAAACTCTCACTCCTCTGCTGCCAAGGCAGTGTGGACTTACAAACGGACACACCCTGCTTTGGTCCATTCCTCACCACGTGACCCTTCCTCTGCCACTAACTCTCACAGCCGCTCCGGCTCGGGGGACTCAGGACTGCATGGACACAGCAGTGGGAGGGGGCTTGAGCACCAGGGACTGGTCAAAAAACGTAAGGGGGGTGGCATACAGGTGCATTCACCTTCATCCAAACCCTCAGCACAGCGCCTGCCTCCCTCCTCCTCCAGCTCCAACACGTCGCCCTCTCCACGCTCCAACTTCTACCCCTGGAAAGAGGGTAAAGGTGGGGGGCTCGCTGGGGGCGTAGAGAAGAAACTGGGCACACAGAAGGTAGGTTTACTAAAAGCAGGATTAGGCACACAGTGACTCCAAAACTATTCCTAATCATATTTATTTATTTGAATATATTCATTTATTTCATAAAAACAACAAAAAGTCTATTAATAAAACAAAGTAAATCAATTATTGATTGAAACGTGTGCAGAAATAAGAAAATCTTATATCTGCCCCTTATTAAAAAAACTTCAAACAACAACTTACACTTGAACAAGCTCCATATTTGAGAAAAGAAAACCAAAACTAAAATAAAAATAAAAACAAGAACAAAACATCAGGAATCATACAATACATAGCATCRTACTTTCTCAATAAATATAGCTTATTTATACACCTGAAATGGGAGAGAATTATCATCATTAGTGTTTATGCCAGTCTCTGTGTTTGTTTAAATTTATGAAGCACTGAACAGATTTAATGATACACTGAAAGCAATCATCAGATAAACATTTACAACTGATGAACTTGTGCAACCAACCTGATTCAAGATGGCTGCTGAAGCATTTATAGCAACCTAAAATTTATAGTTAAAATTGACCTTAAAGGGATCCCCGATTAGTTGTAACATTAGACTTTATATGATAAACATATACTTTTACTGTAAAATAAAGACTGTAAAAATACTGTAGGATGTTAAGTTTTTATAATTTTTAAACTAAAAGTTTAAAAATATATTACATGGACGGGGCCATTTTATTTACACACAAAGCATTCTGGGTAAATGATGACATCAACTAGGTCATCGNAGAAAGTGCAAATCTGCTTATGAATTATAAAAATTAGTAAGACCTCTAAAGCGCAAATGAAATATTTAGGTCCGCAATTAGTGGATTTGCGCCTTAACGGGTTGGTGCCCACCTCTGGGCGGGCTGTGTGTACCAGAAACGTGGTCAAAAATCATCCCCATCACGTAGTAAGAACACACACACGCACACACACCCACACACAAACATACATTCCTTCTTCTGGTCATTTAAAATGCTAAACAACCTCCTCCATGAATGTCACAGATGTAAGAATCAGTACATTCTGCAAACCGTCCTGTTTTATGTGCAGAACGTTGTGTCATTTTCACTGTAAACACAAACGACACGGCTGTTTTATCAGAATTATGTGTTTTTAAGCGTTTTAATTACAGCGTCTGTATTTTCATAAACTGACAGTAAACTAATTAGTTGGCAGCAGAATACAACATGTAAAATTGTGTTGTTAAAATTAAGGTAGACATTCGTGTCAATCATGGGTCTTTTTTTTTTTCATTTTTTTACTAACGCTTAACAATCCATTGGTTTTAAGCACATATATTCAGTTTTTGAACAAAAACAAATGCAGTAAGAAATGTGGTAAACATGTTATGTTGTGTAACACTCTGATTATAGAAAAACAGCGTTAGTCCCAAACGTCAGAAAATACATTTAGCTAATTATCACTCAGACCCAATTTGTTACYACTCTGCCTTGCATCAAGGAGCCACCAGGTTTGGTAATTTGGAGATTGAAATCTAAGTTAGTGAATAACAAAATCTGATTAGAATGTTGGAYTGATGAATCTCCTAACCTTTAGGCTGAAAAGTTGCAGTTATTCTTGGAGCATAGTAATTCTCACACCCTTTTCAGAGTCTGCTTGTATGGAGGACCGAAACTGACATAATTATAAATACATGTAGAAATAATTAAATGGCTTGATAAATTAGTAATTAAGTAATAATGTGGCAATTATTGCATAAAAAACATCAACAAATAAGAGCGTAACTAATTTATTTGACTACACAGTGCAACGTACATTAATATTGTATCATTTTCAACCTTATTAATTTAACATTATCACAAGATCCGGTGCCCCGGCACAAACAGAGCAATGTTGTATATGCTGTTAAGTGCCAGGAGGACTGCGACCAGTTATACATCGGGGAAACAAAGCAGCCACTGTTCAAAAGAATGTCCCAACACAGACGAGCTACATCTAATGGACAGAACTCTGCAGTTTTCACTCATTTACAGGCCAGCGGTCACTCTTTCAGAGATGAGGATGTTCTCATTCTTGATAGAGAGGAACGTTGGTTTGAGAGAGGAGTAAAAGAAGCCATTTTTGTGAAGAAAGACCGTCCATCATTAAACAGAGGTGGAGGCCTCTGTTTTCAGCTGTCCCCCTCCTACAGTGCTGCTATTGCCAGTATCAGTCCACCCCAGTTAACAATAGGTGTTAATTAGGTGTGAACGATAGCCATGTGATGTGAGTATCAGTCACCTGGAGGCAGTGCTTAAAAGCCTGAATTTTGCCTGAAACTCTCAGACTGAAGAAGTCTCTTGGADGAGAGACGAAACGTTTCATTAGAGAAGAACCCGTCCAGAGGACCTATACAATTTTTTTCCTTTTGATTTTTTACCTGGATTACTGAGATGCATCAGGACAACATTATCACAATTACTTCATTTTCCTTTTATTTCAATCATGTATTTTTTATTAATTTTACCTTTTGATTTCATTATTTATTACATAATGAAATCAAAAAGTAAAATTAATAAAAAATGATTGAAATAAAAAGTGAACTGTAGTAATTGTGATAATGTTAAATTAATAAGGTTGAAAATGATATAGTACAAATGTATGTTGCACTGTATAGTCAAATAAATTAGTTACGCTTTTATTTGTTGATGTTTTTATGCAATAATTGCCACATTATTACTTAATTACTAATTTACCAAGCCATCTATTTCTTTTATCAAGCCATTTAATTATTTCTACATGTATTTATAATTATGCCAGATACGGTCCTCTATATGCTTGTGCTCGTGAGGCAATAATCAGTTCACTTCCAGAATAGTATGTAAAATCATCTTGAGAAATTGTCTGTGATGTACTTTTGTCTTGCAGTAAATCCTTTGTTTTGATCTGGTAGGTATAAAACTCATTCWGTGAATCCAGATGTCTGGTTCTACAGAGAGAGAGAAAAAAAAAACTTACCCCGTTCACTCTTTGTGATTACAAATCCCTTCCAAAAGCTTCAGGTTTCTTTGATGCTTAGGAAAGAAAAGAAAGGCCTTTAGGTGTGGCTGAATGATGCAATATTGAGCTGTTCTTCCTCCTGTCAGAGGGGGAAGAATAAATGGGGAAATCAGGATTTAGGGAAAACTAGACAGGGACTTCGCAACATATCCGTGTGTGAAGAGGAGGTAAAAATGGCAGATGCTCCGAGTGTTTCTGTTTCTTTCTTTCTCCCTATCCTCCCATCTACCTTTGTTGCTCTGCTCATTAATCAGCCCTTTATTAAACAAAAGGAGCTTCCAGCACTGCCTAAAAGCTGCATAGATAATCTTGACATAAAGACAGAGTATTTACCCTCCTTACCCTCTACTCCTGCGGACCATTCAGCATGGTAATGAAGGGAAAAGCTCTTGCGATACATAAAGACTGAGTGAAAATACTCACCTTGGTAAATATTACGTACAGTTTTCTTTAATGGTCTTTGAGCTATTGTGCCTCGGAAAGCCAAACATCTGCTGCCAAGTGCAGTGTACGTGGAGCGAGTTGATGTGCGTGGACAAAATGAATGGTGAGGTGAATTATCCACTGCAGAGAGAGTCTGGAATTTAATTACTGCTGCTTGACACTGACTTTTTTTTAAGGACATGAGCAATTTCGAGGGCCATTGTCTAACTACTCGCAGGAAAAGCAATTCAACCAAGCAGGGCAATAAAGCATCCTGCAGCGGAAAAAAAAAAAAAAAAAAATCTGGGCCAGGGTGTACTTTCTTAGAACAACAGACAATTTAGAAGTTTGAGTTTACTACTCCATGGCAGGGGCAAAGGCACTGAAGTATGTGAGAAATACCGTGTAAGGCTTTGATGCGTATAACAATGACAATGAGCCATCGAGCAGGAAAAGGAGTCCTTAATGGGTACCTGTCCGCCCAAGGGACCACACTCGCTTCGTATTGGTCATCCATTCACAAGACAGCAGTGCATTCTCCTAACCGCCAATCAGCCAATTACAGGTTCCATAACAGGAGACCTGCTGGCAGAAAGGCAGCCTTTACAAGCTCTGCATCTCAGGCAGAGGAGACGACCCTGTCACGGAATCATAATTATGATGAATATGGCCGCGGGTTTTACGGCAACGCCGCTTTTCCCTGGTAATGCGAGGTGGGCGTGAAACAGCCATTCACAGTGACCAGACAGCGTGACCTTTTGCGAGACTTTGGAAAACAATGTAAAATACAGTAAAGGGTTGAGGAGGGCATGAAAAGAAATGTAAATCCAGATGTTGTGAGCATTCATTGTGGTAGGTGAAAGAGAACGCTGCCTCTCGCCGGCTGCTAATGAAGCCAGATATGAGGGAGGAAAAAAGGGCAGCGAGAGAGAGAGACRACATCGTACTGCTTCTGCTTCAATACGCAATTTTTATAGAGCGGCTCCAGTCTGTTTTGTCCTGCAATTATTAATCTGGCCATTTCAACAAGCCARTTCTAATCAGCATTAGGCTGCTTGCCGATTTGGCATGAATCCATGTCTATTTGATTGCTACTGATCACAAAGACTCCTCTGTACATTATCTCTAAAGTCAAAGGTGCCAAACATTCGGTTTTTCAGCATGTTCGAATCTCWGCATCACAGCTTTAATGGGAACTGTGAAAATACACAAGAAAAACATGGATAATATGTGCCTGATCGTGTTAGGACTGTGTAACTTGTGACTTTATAAACTTGYGAATTGAACTTGTGAATTTGTAAARCTGTCGTCAATTAGAACCTTTSCTTCTTATTCTCAATATACTCCTAAACCTTTCAAGGCAGGCATCCTCTTATGGCACGATATCAAGGCCATAATTAAGACTGTTGCACAGCCAGCGRTTGCTACATCCCTGTAGCTGGAGGCTATATCTGTTCCTAAACCAGCTATTGATCTGATTAATGATAGGCTGGCACTGCTAACTGAGTAGCCAGCACTGGTAAATGAGAAGGAGACTATTTATTTGCATTAGCATCGGAGAGGCTAGTGACTAGCATGCTTAGGCTGCTCACCTACTGTCACAAACTTTTTTGAATAATGAAAACTTAACAAAAACAGTCTACATACAAAACCTATAAGCAGCATGCACTGACAGAATTTACTGTTCAGCTTGACATCAATCATAAACCTTAAAACATATTACTGTGTAGCAGACTTTAGCRACCACCTGAATTAGCAGCTGTGTTTACCCTTGTCCAATGGTCGATGACAGTGTTTTTTCTCTTTAGCTGCATTATAAAAAGGCAAAGAAGAAGAAGAAGAAGAAATATAACACCTAAGCATACTATTCTCTAGCATCTCTAATATTAAGGCCAGCCTATTCATTCTAGTCTCTAGCCTCTGCAATGCTAACACAAATACTGTAAATAGTTTCCTTTTCATTTGTCAGTGCCAGCCTCTCAGTTACCGGTGCCAGCATGAAACTCCTCAGACGAAGTCTCTTGGARGASAGACAAAACGTTTCATTAAAGAGGAACCTGTCCAGAAGACCTACTTATTTTTGCCTTTTGAATATCCCTGAGGTTTTTCGGTCTGGTTTTAAATCTCGTCACTGTACAGAATCTGCATTACTTAGGGTTTTTAATGATATTCTTTTAGCCTTAGACTCTGGAAATTGTGTGATCCTGGTTTTATTTGATTTTAACAGTTGCGTTCAATCCTATCATTAATCAGATCAAAAACTGGTTTAGGAATATAGCCCCCCGCTACAAGGATGTAGCAAACGCTGGTTGCATAATAGTCTTAATTTTGGCCCTCATACTGTGTCATATCTTATATTGTCAAAATCAGCAATGCTCAGATTTAGTCAGCATTAAGAACCATGGAGCCAATTGTCAATTAATAATATCTTGATCTTTTTATGAAAGATTTCCAAAAAGAAAACAGATTTTGAATTTCAAAATCAAGAATGTCGCCCTGTGTAAAAATGCACAAGTAATGTAGAATTAACTTGAGCCTGTGTGTACAGAAAAGGATTTCAGTTCATTCTTTTCTTTTTTCAGTGATAATTCAGAAATGGCATTTGTGCAACTGTTAACAGATTAAACAGCAGAAATTGTGCACTGTGCTACTCAGAAGTTACAAGTGGTAACTCTGGCCCTGACCGTATGGTCGTATCAGCACAGGCAGCTTCCTTGGTTGATGCTTTGCTTGAACAATTTTTAATACGCTTGGTGGGACTGGTCAACTGAGCCAAAGAGATAAAAACTGCAGATCACTGTGCTATCAGCTCAGAGGGTATATCCACTGGTCAGTGTGAATACAGGAGGGATGAGATAACCTGGACCACTGCTGACTCACAAAYAGACTTTCAATTCTTATCTAAGTTGGATGGATGAGCTGATAAAGTATTATGTATAATACAAAAGACTTGTATGAACACGTTATTGTATGCCTGCAAAACAAAATATTCTTCAACAGAAATGATGTTGGTGGCACAATCGCAGGGCCTGGCAGTCTCGGTCAGTTGGTATGCTGATGTGTTCCCGGAACACAACTGCAGTGGTTGCCACAACAAGCAAACTCACATGAAAGATTTGGCAGTTGTTTTACGCTGGCTGTTCTTCCTGATGGAACCTGAGTTCAAACCCCCAACCTCAGGATTACAAGACTGAGGCCCTGAGCTACAGCAGCGGTAAATGTGTTATTTAGTGTTGTAAGTTTCTTAAAACAGACAGCATTCTGTACACAGGTACTGACGCAATAGCTAATATTGACTAAATCTCTAATGTGTGAGAGCTGGGTAAAGAATTTTGCTGCAGACCAATACTAACATTTCTAGTGTCGCCCACCCCTAAAATTCTGGGAATTTAGCGATATTTCCACAGTTGTGGTAAAATACAGTCCTCAATTACAGAGACTGGGTCTAGACCGAGTACAAATGGGTCTGAGATGGAACAGAGACCATCAAAAAGTGGTCTTAAAGGGATCCCCAATTAGTTGTATCATTAGACTTTATTTGATAAACATATACTTTAACAGTAAAATAAAGACTGTAAAAATAC
>NW_013952619.1:321028-323528 GCF_001266775.1 Austrofundulus limnaeus
GATGACCTAGTTGATGTCATCATTTACCCAGAATGCTTTGCATATAAATAAAATATATTTAAAAAAATTTACAAAACTGAACATCCTACAGTATTTTTACTCTCTTTATTTTACAGTTAAAACAAATGTTTATCAAATAAAGTTTAATGCTACAACTAATCGTGGATCCCTTTAAGACCAAGACTGATATTGAGTTTTACAAAACAGGTGCACAAACACATGAATACAAATTGTTTTAGTATAAARCCATAAAAAGACCTAAGATTTAAATATATTTTTCATGAAAGATTGCTGAGTCTTCGTTGCGCCTTTTAAAACGTTCGAGGAGTTTTAGACATCCGAGAGCAATTTCAATCACGGATAACRGGAAGAGCACCGCAACCTGACAGATGTCAGCATGTGCTCACACGAGAGGAGGCTGTCACATGAGGCAAGATCCCWGAGTGAGCTTACAAACTGAGCAAGGCAGTAAAATCTGGAGCTCTTTAAATAGGAGCAGGGTAAAAAAACAGATAAGTGTGTTTTGGGATTTTCTCTCTGCAAACTAATTAAGTGCCAGGCTATGTGAGGCAGGCACCGGGGTATTTAGTCTCCATTGTTGATTAAGGAAAGTCAAACAAAGTAATAACTGTATTGTGTTAGCATATGGTAGTGTTTTAAATGACATAAGCTCACTTATCAGCAGATTACAAGCCACAATACTAATTTATAACCGCACTTGTATCTGATAAAATTAATGATTTCTCCATATGGTTATATGACGTATTGTAATTTGTTTGCAGAAATAARTCTTCTTCTCTGCCACACACTTGTGACAACTCCTCACATTACTCGTGTCAGTTCRCTGACAGCATGCGGCGCTTCTCTAGGTTCACATTAATCTGACTTTACCTCTTTTTTTTTCCTGAGCAAGATGTGTTTCCCCCTTTTGCCATCAGCCACCCGCCTGGCTCAACCAACCCAAAAAGTCCTTTGATGTGTCACTTCACATCTCACCCTCAGAGCTGTGAAATCTCAATTTTCTGATAAGAGCAACCTCAATTTGTCAGAAGATACTATTTATAGATCTGACAGCGATAGAACAGCATGATCCGCAGTAATTCTTAACAAGCACTAAGAGGCCATTGTCACATCCGTGTGAAGTAAAAACAGCGCTGCCCGAGTCACTTCACCTGATAAAGACGCGATGAGGAAGTGGATCTGAAAGAACGGACGGCAGCATTTTTTATTTCGCGACTCTAATAGAATTGGGTCCAGCGTGGCCCAGCTTCCTGTTTGAACTCGCTCCTCCTGAGGATTGGAACTCTTTTAATATCTCGGTTCAACCCACTTTGCGGGTTTTAGACGGCACTCTCTCTTTCCACGCTCCAGTCAAGATGAAAAAGTTGTAGTTTCATTATGCCAGAGGCATAATGCAGACACATGCRTAGGGTGCGTGCTGAAACTACATAACAGTCAGAACGTCTTCAMGAATTGTAGATTAAAAAAAGAATCTGCATTTAGGTGTCGCTGCTATTTCGGGTTAGATATCAAGTCGTTGGACAAAAAGGTTAGAAAACACAGAAACGTTCATTTCCATCCTCTTTTCTAAAGACTGTAACACAGTGAATGGATTAGAATTTTTTTCCACGTTAAAACGTTGCAGGTGTGCTGTTTAAAAGCCATGACAGGAACTGCTAGCATTGTTWACATGCTGGTCTTTTAGTATAAAACCTTTTTTTTTTACTGCCCATTGATTCTTTGTGTCGTGCACCGCTGCAAGCAAACGTCAAAGTAAGAAACAGAAAATAGGAGTCACCAAATACCATGGCACACGAAGCGGGGGTTGTTTTCGTACTATTTATTTTCTTTTTTTTTTCAGTGATTTTTGATCAACACTGTCATTGAAGTGGCTGCACCGATCAATATGAAAGTTGACACAAATGTATGTGTGTCCGACCTACACTGCACCAGCCAACGGTTTTACRACAGACCCCATATTTGAGGAGGGGGCTTCATATAAAAAACGGTATGTWGACATACGAAAAATGCTAACAACTCAAAAACTATTAAACATGGCTTCAGAATATTTTTTGTTTTGTTGTTATTTAGCTCTGATGAAGGGCTAYTCATCAGGCCCACCAATGAGTCAAATTGTCCTCCGGCGAAAATCGCATGATTCTATTGGAATTTTTAATGGGCGTGGCCAAATGACTCGACAGCGCCACCTAATGTGAGATAAAGCAACTGGAAAGTCCTACAGAGCTGAAATTTGGGACACAGGTAGATCTCTCCAAATCAAGAAAAAAAGTCTCTTGGATGTATGCCATAAAACCAACAGGAAGTCGGCCATTTTGGGTCAAAGGTCATATTTTGGACAATTTTCAATTTTGCTCACCCCCACCTCTCCTGTAAAGGGGTGTCTGGACTAGCAAAATTGCTATAACTTAAAAACTATTCAACATAGGAGCTTCAGTTTTCTTTGTTGTTTGTTTGTCTGTTTAATCCCAATAAAGGGCTA
>NW_013952619.1:323553-324913 GCF_001266775.1 Austrofundulus limnaeus
CCTTCACCCATGTTCTTGTGCATTGGTGCTTTGCGTACTTGCGGGGCTTCTATATATGCTACCGCTATTTGGTATCTAGTTTGTCTTTTGATTTGTGCAGAAACTCAGCAAACTGAAATTTGCATTTTGAAGAAACTCATTTTTTTAAGGAACTGAAGAGGAACAAAAGAGAAATGTGTCTGCCAATAATAGACTGCCAAGTAAGATATAAATTTGAAAGCAAGTCTCAGTCACTAAAATTAATTTCCTTTTAAGACGTTAGTATTGAGATTTTTGAAAAATCCCGACCTTCAAATGCCACAGAATCATAATGCTGATCATTCACACTCCTACACAGACATTGAATTTCACTCTGAGTGAGATGTACTCATGTAAATTAAAGTCATTTACACATATTAATATTTTAATATATTATCTTGATAATAGCGTCCCCACGTCRTCTAGATAAAAAGCAGCCAGATGGTAAAAGACGATTAAAAAAAACGCTTTAGACGACTTCTGCCAGAAGTGTTTATCCTGGTTTATGAGGACCATTAAGTGATAAAATGCCTTTTCACAATTTAAATTTCAAACAAACAAACAAACAAACAAACTGCCAAATGTCTGCACAGCTTGGAATGATGAGTTGGTGGATGAACATTATGACAAGTCATCCTGCATGTCATTACCATATTTTTAAAAAAACTTTTCACTTCCCACAGTTTAGGTGAGAAAAGTCTGTCTAACTTCAATATGAAGGAGAAACAGAACCAGTTATTCATTTTTAATGTAAGTAACTCAAAGCCTTTTTAATGTCAAAACTGTTTTTAATTTTCTTACATGAKCTTATTGACTCAGCTAATCTTTTTACGTTAGTGGCATTTAAACAATTTTATAAATTAACATGTTTTTTCCTTCTTAACTTGATTTTAACTGATCTTAAATTACCCACAGGATGGTAACAGGGGCGTAACACAAAAATATTGACACGTTGCATAATCAATCTTGGACCCCCATGCTCACTTTATCCGTATTTCTTATAATTATTTTCCTTTGGGATTAAACATAAATAMTAAATGAATTTATAAACCTCGATCCCCGGTTYGGACCTGGGGTCTTTCTGAGTTTGCATGTTCTCCTCATGCTTGYGTGGGTTTTCTCCGGGTACTCCAGTTTCCCCCACCCCACAAAAACATGTACAATAAGTTGCCTTCAGGCCCAGGCCTCCCTTGAAAAAGAGATCTGAGATCTCAACAGGACTTGCCTGGTTAAAGAATGGTGAATAAATAATAAATAAATAAATAAATAAATAAATAAATATTGAGAAAATGCCTGATTATAAATAAACTTAAGAACAGAAATGTTAGACTGAGCCATAGAC
>NW_013952619.1:327669-330520 GCF_001266775.1 Austrofundulus limnaeus
CCTTGTATGAGTTTGTAATGGTTTGACTCTCTTTATAAAGTGCTTCCTTATAAGCCTATTAGAGAGAAACTGTTTTGATTGGTTGTTTCGGAAATGTGGTGTGTTTGAGGAAATGGGAAAAATAGGTTTCATGGTGCAGTCACGCACTTCCTGGTCACATAATGTTCTCTAAATGCGCACATTATGTCAAAAAATTGTCAAAAAATTATTCATCATTAAATGTGGTTTTAATTTTACTTTTATAAAGTTTGAAGTCCGTGGTGTCCAATCCAGCTCACTGTTTTTTTTACAGAAGCCCTGTGAAAGCATCACAGCTTTGCCGATCTCAGAGTGTTACAAGAAAAAAAATTCCTGTATCGGCATCGTGATCCGGAACATCACCAAAATTTAAAGGCCTGTTCCTTGGCCCAGTACCCACATGTGGTAAAAATGTCATGTCAATCTGTCCTCAAGATTTTGAGTAACGTTGTCCACAAACAGAATGACAGACAGACGCAACCGAAAATATTACCTCGCCCTTGGCGGAGGTAATAATGATCAGAGAATGTTCAAACTATGATTTCAGTCTGATTTCCACAGGTGAAAGGAACTTGCAGCCCTGTTTTGTCTACGTTAACAAAAAATTGTTTATAATAATAAAATAAATAAAATTTAAAAAATTTAAAAGCATAAATAGTCTTCACTTTAGAAGGGTTCACAAAAAACTTAACTGCCTTAATTATTAATGGACTACAAGATTAATGTTCTGTTATTTTTTATGCATAAAGCATTGCTAAATGTGTTAATGTATTGCTTAATAAGTATAAACCATCCTTAATCTTTGATGTTTTCAAGGGTTACTATTATTAATGATTAAGTAGGGCTAAAGAAAGTTATATTTATTATGAAGTTTTTTGGAAACATCTGTCTGAATGCAGATGTGTGATGGTCTTGAGGCCACAATAACTGTGTGCAGCMAGGGGACTGGTTGGAAACTGAGTTACAGGTACAAGCACCTTTACCTCCAGTTCTATAAGAAATGAAATAATCTCACACCAGGTTATGAGGCTTTGATATTTCAAAAGATTTCCATCAGAAAGGACAGCAGAGAAATGGCATCAGCTTGTTTTTGGTGGCAGAGCTGAAAACAGGTCCCCTTTTCTTCCTCCTTCCCTGTGTGTCTCATTGTATCGGAAAAGCTGATGGATGATGCAAGTATGTCTTCTTCCTGGAAAACTTTTCATTTCTTCTGCTCATATTGTTCATGGTCTGTCCACTCAGTGTAAAGCAAAATATATGAGCGCTTTTGTTGTTTATATTTTTTATTTTCTTCCATTGTCTTTCGAGTATATTTGTAGAAATGTTTTCCTTTTAATGCTTAGTTTTGTGCAGTTTAAAATGCCACAATCAATAGGGTTTAAATCAATAGTTCAAACTTTCATGGTTAATTTCAAAACCTGAATTGCRGTGGAAAGGACACTTCAGATAATCTTTGGTTTTATTCGACAAAGCCGTTTCATCTTTACACAGAAAATTATGCAACAAAATTACAAGAAATGATTTAGAACTTATTGGATTCTGTAAAAAGGAAGAAAAAAAGAGGTTTTGATATTTTAACGGTAAATTTCGATAACGTTACGGTTACCTGGTGCTGCAGAGAAAACCGGTTGACCTTTCTACTGCTTTTTATCATGCCGCTTGCAGGTAACTCATACAGTAGCTTCAACCAAATATCTGTATTATTGAAAGCAATCGACCATAACATCCTTACAGTTGCAGCAGAGGAACAAAGTGTTCCTGTGTTTACGTGTCTGTATTTGTGTGCGATGCCTCTGTTGTGTGTGTGCATGGGATTTGAAGTAGATCCAGTTGACTGGCAGGTAGGTTTTCAGACAAAGTCCTGTTTGCATTTTTAATAAAGCAAAGACAATACAGGCCTGACTGCTGCGTTGTTGTTGTTGTTGTTGTTGTTGTTGTTGTTGTCTCTCAAGGTGTGTTTGAAGCCGAGAGTAAAATAATACCAAGGAAGGAAAACAAAGAAAGAATCGGGGGTGGGGGGTGGGGGTGGACTATCTGGAGGCAACGCCATTATAACATTTTCACAATGTGATGCTGAATTTGAAACGGCGGCGCCTCATTCGACTCAATGGACCGTGATGTTTTCATGTAGCGCACAGAAACATCTTCACGTATCTGTTTTACCAGCAAACCCTTTAAAAAAYGCCCCAGAAACACGGAGTGACCCAAAAATGTCAACCCAGTCTGGGGTARTGTCCTAAAAGGAAGGGAAATTATGCGAGGAACGAACCTTCTGGCGGACGTGATCAACCGCAAATTATTCTATCCAGATTCACAAACGATGGGCTAAATTGAGGGACTGACACCAATTTCCCACAGGCCAACCAGCGCCACTTCTTCTTTTTTCTTTCCCTATTTACCCTTAAATAGTAAAGAGAGCTTCATGTGATCGAGCATGAGGGAGACACTAATGAAGGATGGATTCCATTCAGACCCCGCTGCCCCCCCAACCCTCTCTCATCACCCCTCTCGTACAACGCTTTTACAGACTTTACGGTTTTGACACCCATCTCCTAGCAACCACAGTCTCAAGGCATCGACCGCTTGCACCGCGGCTCTGATAGGAATATCATTAAAAGAAAAGTTCACAGCCATGTTAGCAGAGTAGTGAGAATATATTTGTGTGCTGTGAAACTTTGAGCTGGAATATTAATATTGTATACGAATAAAACATGGCCTGGAAGAAAAAAACACAGTAAAAAAAATTTGATTCCTTTCTTTCTTAAACTACAAATATATTTGAGAGGAATGTTTTAAAGTTTAAAGGGATCCCTGATTAGTTGTAACACTGAAC
>NW_013952619.1:333559-334884 GCF_001266775.1 Austrofundulus limnaeus
TACACGCAGACTTTCTGCGCATTTATTCCAACATGTTTCTGCATTCTTGGTAAATCTTGCCACCACACAAGTAACAAATACTTTATGTGAGTTGTAGACCTTGTTGTTCCAGCCTGATCATAGACTAATAATGTAAATTTGATTTATTATGAATAAAATAGTTTTTTTTCCAGTTTGATAAGAATTGTTGTATTCAGAGTGAAAAAAAATCATGTTTTGGTTCAAAGTCTTGTTTGTATRCTATGTGGAACCAGTCAGATATATTAATGCCACTGAAGATGATTTAATAAAGGAGCTGATTAAAAGTAATGAGCTGAACCTGTTTAAGAACACATGAGCAGGAAAAACAAAGAGAAAAGGAATTAGAAAGATTGAACTAGAGATTCTTTGTTTTTCCCTCTTTATTTTCTCTTTAAAAAATCACTGATGATGAAGAAATTAAGAAACTAATATTAAGTTCTTTTTTCTACTGAAGTGATTAAAAAAGAATGGTCAAATATTTTATGGTCAAAAAAAAGAACACCGGTCGGGCAGGAGATCGTCTGACAAAGAGTAAAGGAACCACTGAGTGAATGTCTAATTACAAAATAAGCTAAACACAAGTAGCTTACATATATACGTTTATTTTTTGTTATTATTTACATAAATAACAGGAGGTTTTTATGGAAAAAAACATGTCATTATGCTTGTGTTTGCATGGGAATTTTCTATCTAAAAATAGCAGCTAAAAGTGCAGAGAGCAGCTTCAGAAGACAGCTCAATGCAGTTTAGAGCATTTTCTACATAATGAGTCCAGACAACGTTGAAAGCACAATTTCTCCACATCTCTTGTGAACCGGGTTTCTTCTGATAAACAACAAAGTGCCGAGCATGTAGAGCAGATTTAAGAAACAACTGTAACCTGCTGGTCTTTCTGGTGTTGCTCTCCTGGCTGGAGGGACAAAAACCTGCTGTTCAGCAGAACCGGTTTTGAGGTGAACTCCACTCTGATGTGACCTGATCTGATCTGGGCTGTTAGCACGCAGAGATGAGCACGGTGAATGGACAGTAACTGCTGCGTCTCTGCTTTGTCMAGATCAAGTTCTTTGTGTAATGATGGGAAGTTGTTTGCTAATCAWAAAKACTTTGTAAACAGGTTTGATAGATCAGAGAAACAGCTTTATTTGATGGATCATTAGAAGCACACAGAGCTGACCCTTAGCAAAAAGTAGTTTACTTGAGGTTCATTTTAATACTTGAGTATAAGTTTAAGTATACAGCGGGTAAAATAAGTATTGAACACGTCACCATTTTTCTCAGTAAATATATTACTAGAGGTGCTAATG
>NW_013952619.1:335247-339798 GCF_001266775.1 Austrofundulus limnaeus
TCATCATCCTGGTAGATGGAAGCAGATTTTTATCAAGAATGTCTCTGTACATTTTTGAATGTACTGTATGTATTTTGTATGTATGGATCACTTGGGTTGTTACCAACATCTGGTGAAAATTTCATGTCATTAGCACCTCTAGTAATATATTTACTGAGAAAAATGGTGACTTCTTCAATACTTATTTTACCCGCTGTATCAAGTATGCTAGGCACCATGTACTTGTAGTTTACTAGAAAGTATACTGATTTAATACTTGTTCGTACTAAATTGGGACTTTTTTTGTTAATAAAAAGTATACTTTAAATACTGTTATGATGTCTTTTGTTGGTTTATAAACTTACAAAATTGTTTACAGAAATAAGTATACTTTAAGTACATGCCATTAAGTATACTAAAGTATATAAAATTTTATTTCCCTAAGTCTACTTTTATTTACCATCGTTTACCATTATTTACCACTGATATAAGTATACTAGTAGTTTACTAACAAGTATACTTTTAGGACTAAATTGGCCCACAATTAGTTTATGAAAGCATATTTAGAAGTATACTGAAAGTAATCTAAGTATACTTTTAGTTTAATCTTCAAATATACCACAAATAAACCAGTCTGTGTGAAAAATGTACTTTCAGTGTACTGCTAAAGTTTATCTTGGACAAAAGTTTAATCATTAGTATAGATGAAGTATACGTAAACTTTTAGTATAGTGTAAGATAAACTTGGTTAAGTATATCTCAGATAAGTACATGAAACGCAAACTGGAAGTATACTCTTTTATTTTTAGTTTAAAATTAGCATACTTAATGGATACTGGCATATAATACTTTTTGCTAAGGGGAGCATTCCTGAAAGTCTTTTTTATTGATGCCTTATGTTATAATGTTTGATTTGCCTCGGCCACAGAGATATCTGCTTAGAAACGTWACCCCCGGAAATCTTTATTCTTTGGTCAACTAGCTCAGTAGGTTGTCTTGCCATAGAGATGAGTTTTGATATGTTTGGTTGAATCACATTTTATTAGCACTTAAACTTTTAGTAGCACTGAAACAGTAGGAATGTAAATCTGTCTGACCTACACTTCACCAGCCAATGGTTTTACAATAAGCCCCACATTTAAGGAGGGAGCTCCATCTTAAAAGCGTGTGTCTGGACATAAAAAAATAAGCCTGGTCCTTGCCTACCTATATGCAGTTCTGCTCAATTCTAGATTCCCTTCACTGCCCTGTCGAGAAGAGGTTATCTGCGGAATCAAAGTGGGTGTGTCTAAAGCGCAAACACTGTGGGCTATGAGGCCTACATGGCGATATCCTTAGRCCCTGCTTGATCTCTATACAGCCTGACCCTGACCCCAACACTAAAGTTAACCAGGAGAAATGTGACCCAAGTAGGGGTCTCCAGAAAAAGTGGTGCCGTACAGTAAAGCCTCTTTTTTTTGCTTGTCCAGTCAGGTGTGTCCTTTTAAAAAAGTCCATCAAATCAGGTGTGTCGCTTTAGAATCGCCTTTCGTTGGGACACGCCCATTCGTCTGCAGAGAMCCCTACTTGGCTCCGTCTGGGATTTCTCCCATAGACAAGGATTTCTTTGGCAGAATTTTACCTGGGCCAATCAGCAAACAGAAGGAGCAGTTTTTAACGACAACATTGATTTTCTGCAAAGTCTCTATTTGTAGTTTAGCAATGGCAGTGGAGGAAGTGAATGAAGCCAGTCTGTGTTGATAAGGCTTCCAAAATTAAATGAAATTTGTCTGACAAAGCAGCAGCTCTCATTTACAGTCGTCTCGTTTGGCTCGGTACTTCTCTCCTCTCAGTAGGGTTGTTTACAGCGCACGCAATTTCCAGTTAGCTTCTTAGCTTAGCCTCCTTCATAGTGAAGCTGGCGTACACATACGTCGTGGCCAACTGATCCAATCATTTTATACGTCAATGGAGGCCACGCCTCCAGCAAGAATTGCTTATCTATAGCGAGAGTCTAGACCCTCGTACAAAGCAAAGCAAATAACAAGGGTCTGGTTTTTAACCAGGCTATAAAAAATGCTTATAACTCAAAAACTATTCAACATAGGAGCTTCAGATTTTTTTGGTTTAACTCTGATGAAGGGCTATCCATGGGGCCTACCAATGAGCACCCCACCCCATCTGGACCCCCACCCAAATCAGTACATCTGTTCTGATGAGTTCTTGTGTATTGGTGTGGGGGTCATATATGCTACCACTATGCTAGTTTTTAAAATGTTTGCGATAATTACATTTTGTCAAAATATAGTGAATAAATACTTTGTTAATGGTTCATAGGATTGAACTGTTTGAAATATAATGCTAAAGAAGTTTTCTGAAGCACTCGTTTGAGCAGTCACAAAAAAGGTTTTGAGCAAAAAAAAAAAACCTTCAATTTTTTATATTTTCCTTGCAAGCTATTAAAGATTTTTTTCTTTCCAGCAGGGAAATTTCATTATGAAATATTATTTGAAGTTTCCTCTTTAAAACGACAGTTTATTTATATAGCGCCAAGTCACAACAAATGTTGTCTCAGGGCACTGTACACCAACCAACCAACCAGCCAACCTACCAACCAACCAACCAACCAACCAACCAACCAACCAACCAACCAACAAAACACAATTCTAAAGAAAATAATTAACAAGACAAATGAAGCCATATTGCTGGAACCACTCATAATATCAGGATGATCCAGGGATGAAATGTTTAAAAAGCCAATAATCYAAAAATGTGCTTAGGTGTTTTTGACCGAATATAACTTAATCCTCAGTCTGATGTTACTGATCACGTATAAAAGCAACATATTTCTACTCAAGCTAACTTATATAACATAAATGATTATAAATAAAAAGGTTTGTACTATTATATGCACTGTTTTTTTAATAAACCATTTGCATTTAGAGCATAAACTCATTTGTATTCTTAACTAGAGCCAGATGTCAAATCAATATCTGAAATTAACCAGAGCTGAGAAAAACTTATAGCTCAGTTCTGTATAAAAATTGGAGGTAGAGGGTCACAAAGAGGCACATTAATACATACAGAAAAGTTAAAACAATAAGCAGTCATCCTCAAACTTATAATATACCCTTTTGAAAGGTTAGTTTACTGACTTTAAGCACATTTTTCAAGCTCAAGCTCACTCTTTGTGGATGCGCAAGTGTTTTTTTAAACTGTTAGTTTTATTTTTTTGGTTCACACAAAAAGTTTTCAGAGTTTCTTGTGACATCTTTTTAAAACTGAATTCAATTGATATCACTGTTAATTCTGCTTCAAAGTGGTGCCTGAAACTGCTCTGTRAATGTCCTCCAGTGATTGGCTGTTTGCAGCATGCTCTCCCCCTCTCTCCCTCTCTCTCCTTGACATTTTCACTTTCTCTCTGTCATGCTTCAGTATCTCACTCATTTGTCTGCACAATATAACCAAAAAGTGTGACAGCACTCCAGGGACCATTTTACAGCAAGTTAACTATATGTCAAATGTGAGTATATTTAGACATGGGTAGACTGATGCATATCCTTTATTCTCGTAGAGGGGAAAAAGCAGGGCAAGTTATGGTAGCAACAGTGTGGTTCAACATACTTCAAAGTGTGTTTTAATGGTGCTTAAAATGCATTAATTTACAGCTAAAGTACTAAAATATATAGAGCTGTGTTTGAATTTGAGTTTGACATGATATGCTGCGGATTTATTTTCAGCACAGAAAAAAAGATAAAACACAGATTGATTTGTTGCAAGTCATGCGGATACAGATGTGTTTAGCAGTTACGATCGATATCTAGTTGAAAGTAAATTATTCAGTGTGAGGGGATTAAAGCACAAACTGAGAACCAGGTGACATTGCATTTTCACTTCCACAGCAAATAAACAGCAAAATAATGAAGCATCATATTGGTGTGGTTTACAGAACTGTGGATTTCTGAAATAAACCAGCTTAAGAGGTTATGGTGGGCTAGCTGGAGAGGAGACAAGTTAAAAGGCTCGCTAAATGAGTCCAAGCACCACGGTGCCAACTGTTGTGTCCTGCAATGTGGTGATTTGATTGTGGTGTGGATTTAAAGCTGKTTTTTGGCCATAACGATGTGTCTTTATCCACTGTAATATTATTCAAATGGGGGTCCAATGACACACTTCTTATGAGTAAAAAAAATAAAACATCCACCCAGGCTTGAGATTAATTCAAAGGTCCCATGAGAAATGGGTTTGCTAAAACGGAGGCTGTGAAGTTTTATTTCTGCACTTTGTGAAAGTGGTAAAATAAGCCGGGTTGAAGGAGAGTCTGATCACGAACATTAAATGACTTTGCTGCACGCTGGAGTTACGTCATTATGGCGTCTGTTTGCAAATTAACTTTGGAGAGAAATCATTTGTTTTGCATATTAATGGTTTCAGCTGTGCTGCATTTTCAGCAAGCCCCTAATAAAGGCTCAATGTTAAGTCAACCTGTGCTAACACCCTTAGCAATACTTGGAAGTACAGCCAGTTTGACAGGAAGGACACTTGATAAATGTTAATCTGTCCTGGTCACACAGTGTGCACAATCTGCACAAC
>NW_013952619.1:341446-347321 GCF_001266775.1 Austrofundulus limnaeus
AAAAATATCAATATATTAGCATTATTTATATCACAAAACAATAAAATTAACTTAAAGGAAACATTTGAAGAACTAATTGAACCGCTGTAGGTGCATGTTTATTTTGCATTTTTAATGACTAAAATAATATTTAAAAACACGTCCATACAAATGATAAAAGTATTAGAATTACAACCGCTAAAAAAAATAAACTTTTATATTGCCATATTTTTATTTAAAACGTATTCTTTTCTCTCGCTTCGTCCGCCATTACAAGCTTAAAAAAATCTCCGGTCGGGCCGCAATGCATTATGGGATATGCTGGGCCGGGAAGGATCCATCGGATCAGTCCTTCAAATCGGGGAAAAGGAAGGACGTATTTGTCGGCCGCATCGGAGGAGTCTTCGGTTTGGGACGGCCTTCGTCGCGGCGCTGTGACGTATGCCGCCGAAGAATTCGGCTTTCGGAAGACTCGGCTTGTCGTTTTGGACACAGCCAGCGTAAAATTTTGCGGGAATGTAGATGCATCCAACCCACACTGCGCCAGCCAACGGTTTTCTGATAGAACCCAAATTAGAGAAGGGGGCACCATCTTAAAAGGGGGTGTCTGGACATACAAAAATGCTTATAAGTCAAAAACTATTCATTGCAGGAACTTCAGGTGTTTTATTTTATTGTTTAGCTCTAATGAAGGGCTATACTTCAGGCCCACCAGTGAGCCCCCCCACCCCCACCCTCACCCAAAACAATAAATCTGTTCTGGTGAGTTCTGGTGCTTTGCATATGTGCGGGAGTCGTATATGCTACTGCTAAGCGGTATCTAGTTATGTTATTACCCATAAAGTTCAGTCTGTCCTTGTCACTCCATGTGCACAATCTGCACAACTTTATTACAACCCAAATGACATCTTTATAGTTCTGTGTGAGGAGAGCCAGATGAAGAAACGCAAAGGAGAGAAAAAAAAAAGATGAAGGAGAGGACGTCCAGGGTGCGGAGTGGTCAGAAGGTTTGCTGTCTCCACCTGCTGTACCTTCTGTCGATGAGAGACCGAACCCCTCTGGTGTTTTAACACTTCCCAGAACGCCTCGTGTCTTTGTTTCCCCTCGTCACATGGCGTGTCACCAGTTCACCTATTCTGCATAAAGGTTGGCGGCAAGGGCAAAGTGAGTGTAAGTCGTTCGGCTTGTTCCTCATTAAAAAAAGGCTACCATCAAAAAGGGGGCTCGGGGGGACAAATATAAAGCTGACGGCTGCATATTTAACTGAAGCAGTGGTTGTGACTGCACAGCTGGCTGGTACAACACACGCGGGTCCAAGTCGAAGCCAGTTCAAAACAAAGAATGCCAATCAACCTTCAGCCTCTGAATGTCTCGCAGTGTGAGGTCATTTGAGCACAGGCTGTATCCKAGAAGTGCTCTCAGCTCCGCTGCCCCCCATCCCAGCGCTGACCTGAACACAGCTGCGGGGCGATGCAATAACACCAGCGTTCACCTGAAAAATAACAGGGTTGTAACCTGCTTTGAAGTAATCATTCAGAAACAGATTCTTGGGTTTGTGAAACGGACGGAGAGATTGTAATTCATGCACGTTATCACAGCCTTCGGAGGGAACACAGAACTGGCATTTCTACGTTGGCTTCTGTTTCCCGTCATCAAAACGGGAGTCTGAGAAGAGGAGCCTCTTAAATTCCAGAACAGGCTAGCACAGTTTGTTCCATGACTCATTACATTGTCGTCACCCATCAAATTCATTATTTTGAAAATGGAAAATATTGAAGTTCTTTGATTTGGTTGATTTATAATATTCTACTGGTTATGTATAAGGCCCAAAAAACACATTACCTTTAAACATCCAAGTAAAACTTGTTAAGAGAAAGAGTTGTTATAACCTTAAAGGGACAGAGATATTTGTAAAACCCAAATCCAGAACTAGTTTGAAGGAACGGTGAACTTTAATTCAAGGAATAAAACTATGGAATAATTTGGGGGAGTGATGTAAAAACTGCAGGATCATTGTGTACATTTCAGAAAATGATAAAAGCCGGTTTGTTAAAGAAATACGAAACAGTATAAGGTGTGTTGTTGTTCTAGAGGGATTAGATGTTCTTGTCTTTTGTTTTAATAACATTTTTTTGTTATATGAACTTATTCTAGAAAAAAGGGGCAGATATTATAAGATTTTTTATTCTCTCTGCTGCATTACATTTCATTTTATTTATGATTTTGATATACACATATATTTTTTCTCTAATTTTTCTTTGTATATTTTCTTTTTATTGTATATTGTATATAAAATTATTGGTTTTGTTTCAATGAAATGAATAAAAATTGAAACTAAATTACATTTTAGTTTGCTTTAAAAACCATCCRTAATTCAACACATAAAGGATGTATGTATTTCATATATAACTTGATGGATAATGAAAACCATAGTGGTCTGAAAACTTGTTCATATACAGTTTCAACAATAGAACTGCAGGAGATCTGAGGTTTGCTTTAGGGGGAAAAAATGGCTGTTTTTGCCCAAAGAAAATATCACCGGGTAGAGAAAATGCATCTCTTCACCYTGTCCTTGATCGGAATCAAGAAACACATAAAAGGAAAAGAGAGAAAGGGAACACAAACTGGGAAAAACAAAAGGTGCTCTCAGTGGCTCTGAATGTTTTAAGAAAGGCCTTGGTAAAAAAAAAAATTCTCTCTCTCACAGTGGAATCCTTTCACAGACAATATGGCTTGGATTTTCAAATAAATAATAATGAAAAACATGCTAAGAAACATCAAAACTTCAACCTTAATACTTCATGTGGGTGGATTCTTGAGCAGTTTTAGTGGAGAGAGGTAAAAGGTTCTTGGTTGGACTGTAATTAATTTAAATTTACCAGTTCATTGAAGCACATTTGCTTTTCCTACAAACACTTTTACTGTAAGTATCTGAGTTTTTTTTAAATTCTGTGAAAAAATACACTGTTATCAGTGTGTTCCTCTGAACATTCTCCAACCACCCTCAGATATTAAGCTTGATAAGATTTTGGAAAAACCAATCCTGCGTTTGGGTAAAACCACAAACTGCTTTCATCTTGATGATTTGTGCAAAGTTTACATTTTCTGACATTAAAGGGCTAAAAAAATATGTGTCTGTCGGGCATATTGTTTAATTCTATACCATAATAAAGTAACTATGTCACTTTCAGCTGTTATGAAAATGTTGTTTATATTTATGAATCAAAAATAAGCTTCACAGCAGTTTCGAAACGYCTTGAATCTGGCCTCTGTCTCTTTAAGAACCTCCTACCGCTTCTGTCACGCCTATTTCTTAATGTCATCACAACAATTTTTTTTCTGCTCTCAGAGGAGTAAGATGCCTTTTCCCTCTCTCCTGACCTCCCTTATCTTTCCCTGCTTTGCTGCTCGGAGCCTTCTCTACGTTTTTCATCCGAAACTGAAAAGTATGGATTTATTTTTATGGATTTGGTTAGCTGGTCTCTTAATAAATTTTTGGAACCAATTTTTTTCCATGCGAGGACACGTTAAAGGTGGGACCTCTGTTCTGCTATGCTCAACTATAGCTTGGTATATATTTGGATTCTGATCACTGGATTCTAAAGATTGGCTTGGTGGTCTCCTGTTGTTCTACAAAACAACGTCAGTGGCTATTCAGGCCATGTCCTGGCTGCCTGACCAATATGAAGGATTGCCGTGCTTTCAGCACTCAGACTTTAGCCTTGTRCGAGCTGGGACTCGGTCTGCAAGTGGTTCTGCTGAGRGTTGTGGGCCGGCTGTGGTTCCTGGACTTTGCTGGCCAGATGGAATTGATCTTGGAGAAGCTGATAGTACGGCTYGGCGGGATTGCCCACAGTATTTGTCTGACTGGATTCGCCACATTGGATATACCAGCAAACATTAAGGCAGAGGGAAAATTATTATTGTTTGCCTGACCTAAAACATTTTCTCTGTTCCCAAACAACTGATTACAGATACAGATACTTCCGAAATCGAAACCAAACCATTTTTTAAGAGCTGCGTCATCCTTGGGAAGCTTAAAAAGAGGGTAGTTTTCTTAGCATCCAAAAATATATTTCCTCAAAGGCATTTTTTTAATCCAAAAAGGACTGGACTGAGAAAGATTATGATCTCAGCAGAYGTGGTTTCACCAGTTGTTTTGCTAGTTGTTGCTGCTGACAGCCTGCAGGAGTCGTGGGGGAGGTGGGCTCTGTGATGAGGAAGCTCAGCTTAGAGACACAGCCCAGAGGAGGAGCTGCAGCTAAAAGGTGGCTTTAGGTCCAACCGGTCGTTTTTGTTCTCCTGCCTGGCTGCCTCAGGATTTCACAAACATGCATGAATGAGTCAAAGTGTTTTTGATGAGGGAATGACATTACAATGTAACATTATAAAGCTCAAAAAAGTTGGTTTTACATGATACTGCCCCCTTTAAGTAAAACTTTCAAAATGATGTATTTATTTAGAATTTTTTAACTCGTGTTTTTTGAAAAACACATAATTTGCGATGTGATTTTGCGAAATCTTTGGGAAAGTTACATTTTCTCATTAGATGTGTTTGCAGAAATAAAACTTGGTAAACTTAACAGTACTTCTCAGCACTGCAGTTCCAATCTGTCAGGCCTGTCACTAATAACTGTTTTCTGATTCCCGGGGACTGACCATGTATGTGTCAGTTTGCCTTTACATGCTTTACTTGATGGTGCAATTAGGCAAGGAAATGTCTCTCACTTCTGAGCTGACTGCTCAATAAGAGTGTGAGGCTGATTCGAGCAGACAGTATGTTGACACTGATGACTGGACTGGAGTCAGAACTTACTGGATTCACAGTCGTGACCTGAGCGCTCACACATCACGATGGCTGGAGGACTGTCATGCCCACCCCTGCTCGCCAGTATCTCCACATAATGAGCGTTGGTGGGTTGCTTGTCTCCAGACTGCTGAAAGTTTCTGGCCTGGGCTCAAAAGTCAGTTAGAGAAGTGACAGGGCTGCAGGCGACTGGATGAATGCCTGAGCAGCTGTTGTGACCCTACATATTTGACAGTTTCTTTCCTGCAGAGGCAGAAAAAAGGGCATGTGACGCTGAATGTATGAGCTCTTTTCAGACAGAAATTTGCATAACTTCCTTCATTAGACTGCAGTGCACGTCGACTGATGTACTATGGGGGGAATTTAAGAATTGCAGAAGCTGGTGAGCGGTGTTGCCTTGGATCTGCTAATTCGCATGGGGTTCAAGTTCTGATACCTTCAAGAATAAAAGCCGCCCTCGTCTTTATTTCTACATACAATCAAATATACACGTTTACATCTGAGATTTTTTTATGACTTTRGGATTCATTCAGTACATATCACAGCAGCAGAAAGAAGAAAAAWATCTTGTATCTGCCCCCCAAGAATAAATTCAATCAATAGTAATTTACAAAAAACACAAATMCTTTTTAAACAACAATTTGTATAGATACACAGTAACCTATATCATATTTCTTTAACAAACTTTTAGCATTTTCTTAAACATAAACATTAATCTGGCATTTTTAACTTCACTTGCCAGATTATTACGAGTAGGAGTCTCTGCAGTACATGTTGTCCTGTGGGCGGAGTTGGCCCTACAAATGACTGGCGGAGGTTTTAATGTGGGCGGAGTTTGCCCTAATCGGGATTGGTGGAGTTGGTATGTGGGCGGAGTTTACCCTAACCATGATTGGTCGAATTTACTTGGCTTGTGGGGCAGCTTAATCCAGGGAATAAGATTGTAATAAAAATGACAGATTCTTGTATATATTGAAGAGAATGATAAAAACTAGTATTCTGAAGAAATATGGAGAAGTATAAGTGAATTCATGCAAATTGTTGTTTGAGTTGGTGTTTTAAATTTAGTTTTTTAGTTCCCTTTCAGTC
>NW_013952619.1:347532-348616 GCF_001266775.1 Austrofundulus limnaeus
GTAATTGTCATAATTATATTACAAAAAAGAAATGTGAAGGAGAATTGCCAAAAAAAACCTCAAGGGGCTTGACAAGCAGCAATCTCCAAAAAAGAAATAACAAAAATTACATAAATTAAAAATCCATACATTACAAAAAATAAAACACTACTCCATATAAACAGCAAAAAAATAAAAAAAATGCTTTCAACAATCAAACCCATAAGGGAAACCAGAACAACTCAAGAGTAACAATCTGATTCTTCGCTTAAGAATCTCTTTGGAAACTTCTGTAAGAGATCCTGGAAATAAAAATCATTGTGAACATGTTAACATACTTTTTTGACTTCAAATCTCGTGCAGCAAGCACCGTCTCAAATTATGACTAATGTTCATAATAATAATGGTTTTTAGTGATCCTTTTAGGGCTGTTTTGATTGCTACACGTCCCTCCACATGTACGGCGTTCAAATTTCGTGCAGCTTTCTGTCTCAAGTTATGACTAAAACTAATCTCTGTGTTTAAAAAAAAATTGGTGCTTCCTGCCCTGTTTGACCAAGCTAGTCCCCGCTGCTCCCCAGCCCCTTCAAACCCCACCGTCAGTCTGACCAGTCATGTCTTGGACCAACTCCACCCACAAAGCAAGAAATGCCTTCTTAGTGACTGCAGGACCCCCTTCTTGATTCTTCCATAATCATATTCTTTGGACTGGAGTTGACCTTTCCTTCAAACTGGTTTGAAATTTAGGTTTCACAAACATCTCTGTCCCCTAAAGATTGTAATAACTCTCTCTTTTTACAAAATTTAAGTGGATGTTTGACGGTATTGTGTTTTTATGAGCTTGATGCATAACCTGAAATTATTATAATCAACCAAATCACACAATTTCCATAATTTCAATTGATAAAATAATGTATTTGATGGATGGCTGTATTCTTTTTTTCTTGATAATTCTTACAGATTTTTTTTCTGTAAAACCAAAAATAGGATTTATAGTTATTTAACACGCTTTCCCTCAAACAACAATGCAACAGATTAAGTGTGGAAAAAATATTGCATTACACAACATAAACAGAGCTTTATCATTAAATAACCGTCATAAAAT
>NW_013952619.1:349263-351059 GCF_001266775.1 Austrofundulus limnaeus
TATATATTTCACGGTAACAAATTGAAATGTTGAAATAAGAGTTGCTGTTAAACGTAATCCCTGAGGAGCGTTAGATTGATTCGCTCGTTGAGCTAGCTCTAAGTAATATCTCATCGCTACAGAAATAGCATCATTTCTGACTGTTGTCTGCAGAACCGTTAAATCTGTTCGGGGAATAACCTTTGATGTTTTAACCTTTCAAGGAGAAGCCTCTGTCTCAGTATCCTCAGCGAGCCCTTTACCGTCTGTAAGTCAAACCCTCGGAGGGATAAATGTGAAAAGCTCCGTAAGTACGAAGAGGTTGAGCAGAGGAATGAAGGGGTTTTGGGTGATGAAAATAGAAATGCTAATGTGCAATATTTAATTGCATGTTCCCTAAATTGGCTGACATGAGCACCCGTCTGTTGAGGGTGCCCAATGCTGGAAAGTGGGTGCTAATTAAAATACTTCAAAGATAATTTGAGCAACTGAAAACTATTTAATGTTCATTTGAGTGATTCCAGTGCAAAAGGAAAAGCAGGATGGAGACACGCTTGCTGACAGTACTGGATGTTCCTGTGCATGTAGGACTGAAGGTAACAGGAAGCTGGAGCTGAAGGGGGGGAAAATGCACAATATTTATGAAGCACTGTCAGGTTAATATCATGCAACATTTATTGATGCAGTAATGTTTAATTTAGCATACGCCGCTGTAATAAGCCATTAGGTGTTGTGCTGTGATTCAGAGTTTGATGGTGCTGTAATGACAATCAGATGCCCTTGAATATTTCACCAACGCAGTGTCTGCTGCATTTAAAAGGCAGAAAACAACAGTAAATCAAAGAGGCCGAGGATGCGGCGCAGTTTTCGCCGGCTATCGATAACATCCGAATCTGCCTTTCGACGACTGGCTGTAAAATATTCAAAAAACTTCAGGCCGGAAACATGATTGGATTAACTTTGATAATGGATGTAATAAAAGCAGGTAGTGCCCCTTTAATAAATCTGCCACATTGCCAAAGGGTAAAAATTATAGAAGCATTTCGCAAGAACGACAACAGCAACGCCGCGCACACAGAGCGAGCTCTTTGTCGAGACACTTTAGGGAGATTAGGAGAAAAAARCAAAACAAAACGGGGTTTACCGCCTGTTCTTATGAGACCGAGGTCAGCTCAAGGAGGGCCGAACCTGGTGATAAACTAACACTCTCTGCCTGTGCATGACACTGTGACAGAGCCGGCTCTTGGCATAGGCGAACTAGGCSGTCGCCTAGAGCACCATCTGCTGGAGGGGGTGCCGAACTGCAGAAAAAAAGTAATTATTTGTAATCCCTGGTTGTAACTCTGCTAAGCGCCCCTTTCAATTAGCTTTGTCTTAAAAAAACTATAATGAAGTATTACAGGAAAAATAAACTACTCTACCCATAAAACTTTTTCTCTCCCCCAATGCAGCCATCACCCCCACCCTCTCTCTCATTTCATTGACGTTGCACTGACTCGTCCTGCTCCGACACTCTGACGGGGGAGGGCCTAGTGCTTCTCAGGTAGCGGCTTGTGTTGACAAACTCAATAACAACAAGTCTGTATTTTGTTGTCCCGTACATGTCAACCTCTTCGGACGTTTACCTGTATAAAGAGCCTCAAAAATCTGTAAATTTTGCAAAAAAAAATCCATACAACTCGCACCTGCTGCGAAGCAGGAGGAAAGGAGAGCGGAAAAAGTTCAGAACTTATTTCTACCGGCAAAACAGTTTGGAAGATTTTATGTTATTTATTAAAAAGAAAAAACTGTATAGGTCTTCTGGACGGGTTCTTCTC
>NW_013952619.1:351950-354793 GCF_001266775.1 Austrofundulus limnaeus
CAACTCACCTAGGGCATCAAAATGGCTAGAGCCAGCACTGCACTGTGAGGATGACCAGGTGGCTCTTTGTCCTCTGTAATAAATACCTTTAATTTTCTCACAGCTAACCTGACAGATTGTGTTTCCCCAGATGTCTGTTCTGAGGAAATCTGAGACRTTTCTTCTGACRCGCCGAGTGGGTGACGGTGATTTACATATGGATTAAAGAATAGATTATCATATCAGATGCAGAGACGGATCACTGAAATAACTCGGTGAAAACAGAGCTATCAGCTGGGTATCACACTGTGCTGCATATGGATGAAGATCCCGAGCTGTGGATCTGCACTGCGGGCCACGGGAGAATGCTTTCTTTTTTTGCCACGAGCTGACCTGCAGCTATTTCTAGAAGGACTTCAAAGTTTGTTTCCATCATTATTTTCAATGACTGTCACTGCCTCGGCTCAATCACCGCACGAGGATAGGACTCAGGGTCACATTGTTATCACTGATTTCCTCACCACTGACACGACAGTAAATATTCAGTGATGGAAACAAAGGCAGTGCTGTTTTTCAGGAGGAAATCCACAGTTGTACAGTATATTCTTGTTGCTCTTCAACCGTGTTTTTTTAGATATTTTTGTCGCAGTTTTTTTTATGCTGCAGACACTGCTGGGATGATGATGTCCCCCTGTGCAGGAAGAAGCTGAATGTGTCTTTATAATAGATCCTCATACATCTGCCAAAGAGTAACGGCAGCAAGACAGTAATAATGCTGCTTGATTTACCTAAATGGCATTCTCCATTAGATTTGAGTTCAGCGGATTAGCTCAGACGAGGCATCGAGCTTGCAAGAAAAGCAAAGTTGTGAGACGGAGAGCATGCACACTGTAAAATTGCTCCATTATCAAAGTTACATCAGAGGGAAATTATCCATTGTCCCTTTTCACTCCTTCGAAAACCCATTATCAYGCTGATCTGTGTGGCTGTGAGAAGCAAGAACCAGAACCAGAATCATGCAGAGAGGGGGAAAAACAGGAGGAAAACTTGAAAAATATTTCAGCTTGTACATGGCATTGTTTAGCTGAGGTGTGTAGTTCCAAACTGTTTCCATCACGTTTGAGCTGTTCATGCTAATTTGCAAGGAACAGCCAAAGAGAAGAGTAATTATTGTGATTGTGAAAGGAACAATCAAACTGAGGAAAATGTGCATGGTGGCAACTTTCTCTAGTATTCTTGTATAAAAAGGGAAAAAAAGGACATTTTTTGACCAAGTCAACAATGTTGATTATTTATGTCTTATATGTGACATGAACATTACTGTGTAACAATAATTATGGATATGTTATTGGAAAAACAGCCAGAATAGCAGTGGTGGGCACCAGCCCACTAAAGCGCAAATCCGCTAATTGTGGACCTAAATATTTCGTTTGCGCTTTAGCTGTCTTACTAATTTTTATAATTCATAAGCAGATTTGCGCTTTCTAGAATTAAAATGCAGTACCGCTAATAACTAATTATCTACCAGTMATYATTATCTTGAACAGCAGAAGGTATGGCTGTCAATGAATCACAACACACGTGATCTATCCATCAGCATCCCTCCCAGATAAACACACTTATTGTGAAGGTATACATCCTTGCTGGCTGTTGCTTTTTGGTCACAGTTCTCATTTCCCACAATGCTTTGTGTCTGCTTACGTGGCAGGAAGGCAACAGTAAAAACAGTTATTGTTTGTAATCCATACTAAAATTTTGTATGTATTGATTTATTTTACTTTACAATCTGAGTTTCTTTTTTAAAAAAAAGTTTTAACGCTGGAGCTCAATACTTGACATAATTGGTCGAAGCAACGGGGTTAGAGACCCAGAATTGATTTAAAGATGTTACGCTGGTGCAGACTGACATCTAGTGGTCAACTGGGCAACTACATGGAAAACTTTAAAATCCAAGCTTACTTTGAAGGGAAGATAGTTTCTTGTACTCCGTGCTTTTGTTTCCGTCACAAATCAAATCCGTCATGTACCCAGAATGCATCGCTTCAGTTTTCCAATAAAGTTTTAAAATTACTTTATTGATGCTTCTGTAATGAAAAATCTACAACAAACAAAAGAAAAAGACAAATAAGCAGCTGAACTAGCAATCCTCAACAACTTTTTAATTTTTACACCAGAAGCCAAGGATCTGTTTCAGGAACTTACATCCCCAGCAATTGGCGATTGTAGGATTAAGCTGTATAAGAGTCCATACACCACTTGTTGACAGTGTTGTGCACAGATTGTACATGATTTATTGTCAGCTAGTAAGTGTCAAATTGAACTTGTGCTTTAAAATTAGCTTCTGCTAATTTTTCTATGGCATAAGTGCTTTTGAAGTTGTGGACCTAAATATTTTCWTAAGCGCTTTAGAAGTTGCGGAGCTAATTTTTGGATTAGCGCTGCCCACCACTACAGAATAGTAACTATTTACTTCATTACAGTATAGTAATTTTTTGAGGAGGTATTTATTATTACCCCTGCATGCAAAGAGGGTGTCATGTTGTTTTCATATTGTTTATGGGAAAAAATTGTAATATTTAGTTTACTATATCACGGAAACAGCTGCATCGATCAACATGATTGATTGGTTTAATCAACATTTGGCAGGAATGTACATTGCAACAGCCAACAGTTTTATGATAGACCCCATATTTGAGGAGGGGGCTCCATCCAAAAAAGGGGGTGTCTGGACATACAAAAATGCTTATACAGCGGGTAAAATAAGTATTGAACATGTCACCATTTTTCTCAGTAAATATATTACTAGAGGTGCTAATGACATGAAATTTTCACCAGATGTYGGTAACAACCCAAGTGATCCATAC
>NW_013952619.1:357221-358895 GCF_001266775.1 Austrofundulus limnaeus
TATGGATCACTTGGGTTGTTACCGACATCTGGTGAAAATTTCATGTCATTAGCACCTCTAGTAATATATTTACTGAGAAAAACGGCGACGTGTTCAATAGTTACTTTACCCRCTGTAACTCAAAAACTATTCAACATAGGAGCTGCAGATGTTCTTGTTGTTGTTTAGCTCTGATGAAGGGCTATCCAAAGAGCCCAAGGATGAGCCACCCCATCCCCGACACCCCTCGACCCTCACCCTTGTTCTGGTGAGTTCTGGTACATTGGTGCTTTGCGTTCGTGAGCGGTCATTTTCCACATGTAATTATTTTCCCATGGTTTTCTCGTGACAACGACATATTATAACGATGAGTGTTTTCTCAAGATAATGAGTTATGGGTTTCCTCTTGTGTATCATTTGGTAACCAGCTGGTCACAGATGTAATTAAATTGTTATCTTGAGAAAATATTTGTTATTTCATGGTAACAATGTTGTTACAATGAAAAAAGCATGGAAAAATAATGCAGAAAACGTCCACACTCGGCTTAACACCTCGCTGCACACTACAAATTTAAACAAGACAGAAACGCATCATAAAGACTTGTTTATGCTCTAAAAATAACTGTTTGTGTAAATTGATAATTTTTTTAGTTTAGTGAATCCTGTTTGGTTTGATAAATTCAACACGTCTTTTCTTAGAGTTTTATATTAGAGTTTTCATTATTGTGATACATTTTATGACTTTTATTTAAGTACTTTTCTTTTTAATGAAATTCATTTTTATCAGTCATTTTCTGTAAACTAATTTTTACATTTACTTAGTTTTTTATTATAGATCTCTGACAGGAGCATTTTAATTGGAGCACAAGACAGAAAAACATCATTCTTTTTTTTATTTAATGGCATTTGATTTTAAAACGGCAACATTTAGTCTCGTTACCAGTGTACTTTTTATATATTCTGCCGTGAGGTTAGTTTGTGTTGCTATCATCAGTCAGAGAAAACKTTCTCAGAACACAAGTCTCATTACCAAAGGGCACTGAGAGCAAAAAACTTTTAAGTGTACATTAAAAGGGATAATGACAACCAAACTCCAAACTCTTTAAACAGACATATAAATATTAATGATTTAAGACCAAATTTTCTTTTAGGATGTTTAGAATGGTTTTAACATTACCAACAGATTATTTTAATCTAAATTTCAGCAATAACTCAAATAGTTTGAGAACAAAACAAATCTTTTAGATTTTTTTATGTATGATTGGGCTTCTACTTTGTGAGACGTTCTTTTTCCACATGGACGTTTTCTACTCGAGGAGGAACTGCAGGCCAGAGCTCCTGGTAAGCCCTCCCACCACAGCAGATGTCGCGCACAAMCGGAAACACCAACACAGCAACAGTACGGTTGGGTTTTTTTTTTTTCTGCTGCTGATGGAGTTGAGGGTAGGAAGAGAACAACATGTTAGAATGAGGAGGAAAATCTGGTATTTCGGTTGTTAATGAAGAAGGAGCGCCAATTTGTAAATTTGTCACAAAGAGACCTCCAACGTTTTCGACAGACGGTTCCGAAGAGCGGGCCAACATGGGAACTTGTCTCTATGGTCGTATTCAGACCTGATAGTCTGGTAGACTCAGTTCGATTGGGGTTCAAAACTGCAAGCTTTGTTTACATTTTCTGTTGGTGCAGTTTGAATT
>NW_013952619.1:360095-363362 GCF_001266775.1 Austrofundulus limnaeus
TTTAAATCTAACTTTTAGTAAAGATTTGCTAAATGTAAGAATAGTGAGCTAAATAATGAAAAACTTGGTTGTGAAATTTTATACATTTCATTTTACTCTTGGCGTCCCATAGAGCAGGGGTTCTCAAATCTTTTGGGTCTGAGGACCCTTTACAAGTGTTAAATGTTTCCAGGGACCACCTCATAAACCCCATGCTGTTTTATAAAAAATACTGTCATTTTAACCCCTAAATATCATGAGAATATTATGCTTTTGTTTGGTTTAGTATGTTTGTTTTACTAGTGTATTGTTCCTTATGTTCATTTTTCAAATAAAATCCAAAATAACCATTTATTGAAAATTTTTGAGGACCCCCAAGATAGGGCTTGTGGACCCCTGGGGGCCCTGGGACYCCAGTTTGAGAACCTCTGCCATAGAGTTATGAATAAAACATGCAAAAACAGAAGTAAAATGGTTTAATATTCATCATCATTTCACTTTATTTAGTCATTTGATCAGTGAGGAACATAAGTTGTACTGCATTATTTTTCTGTATATTTTACATRGTCCAATGCACCTATAACAACCGCCTTGGAATGACGTTAGCTTTTTGTCTGTTGTTTATCAGCTAATTGGCTTGTAGGAAGTTTGTGCTGAACAGAAAAATATAATAATAAAAAAGATTTCAATTCCTGCCAAGGGGATTAAATATTTCTATATGAATCATTTAGGAAAATAAGGTTTTTATCTGTCTTYACGATGGACTTTAGCAACAGTTTCCAGTCAGTTTGCTCTCCCYGACATGTCTGTAAACTGGAGTTTTGCATCATCGGTTTACTGTACAATCCCAGTATCTTAAATCCACCCAAATCCCAAAAGGAATTGGTTGTGCCAATCTGAGCTGTTTTCAATGACATACTGTAACTGGGAAATAATCCAGCTGGTTCAGAGAGGAGGTATTTCTTTGCAGAGTGAAAATGATATCCAGGAAGTAAATGCAGAATCTTTTTTTTGGATGGCCTCCCTTCTCCCCTTATAGCCATCCTCTCCACACATTATGATTTTTNGTATTTACATCACATAAGTAAATTTATTACTGTTATTACTCAGAATGTTATGCGGTATCGTCCGCTTCCTGCTTTTGGAGCGGTCTCTGGTCCGCTTAGCGTTCACACATGCAATCGAACCGCACCAGAGTTTGTTTCAATCAAACCGAGACCTAGGTTTTCAGGCGGACCAGAGATAGTTTTTTTGGTTCGAATCAGAGTTCGGTTACGCGTTCACACCTCCACAAACAAACCGGACTTTCCAGACAAACGAACTAGAGTTCGATTAAATCGGACTAAACAATGCAGGTGTGAACATGACCTATGTTGTCCAACGGAGACATACTCACTCCTGGCCAGCACCTTCCTTTGTGCTATGTCCTCCATCTTATCTGGTGATGTCCAAGCTAATGCTGGACATTAAGCAAATCGTTAAAAGCTGAAATGAAGTCGTTTTATTCAGGTAAAAAAAAACAGCTCAAAACTTTTAGTTTTTTTTTCTTGAATGCCTTTTATTCTTAGGAATCTGCCTGGAAAGACTGAAAATATGTTTTTGTTGAGATTACTTTCCTTCCAGCCTCGTTTAAAAACATCTCTGTAAATGTTGTCAGAATGATTTTTTTWAAATACGTTCTGTCAAGTGTTGCGTCCCCCCCATCCTTTTAAAGTGAACACTGTGGGTCTAAGATTGCGAAAATATTCTGGCTGATTTGCCTTGGCCTCCGTTTTTACATGAATCACAGTGGAAATCTCGAGCTTCGTCCCAGTGTGTTTTAGTCATTACAAAACTAATTGTTTACCAGCCACTCAGCAAGCTGTTTTAATGATTTTTCTCTAGCAGTGAGCTTTTATGGACTGTGTTTGTCTCTGTCTTTATGACGTGCTAACAACCGTCTATTGCTCGACAAATGATACAACTGTTCTTTTATTATCTTTGTAGTGGAAAACATGGATGGATGCCGACGGTAAAAAGACATGTGTATTCAGCCAACATACCAGTGTTGGACTCTTCTTTACTATTTACCCTGTGGTCCCTGTGCGTTGTGTTTCTGTAGCTGTCTTTTATGGAGCACCGCAATTAGATAAATAAATCAACATTAAATAAGTATCTATATGAATAAAAAATACTCATATAATGTGATGACAGAATTGTGAAATAAGTGAATGCATATAAAATTCTAAGCTTATTAAAAAAGTGTCATACGTAAGCCATTGGGGGGGGGGGRGACATTATATATACTGTATATAAAAAGCTGATTTTGTAAAACAAGACATTTTGGAACAAAAACTGCTGGAATTAAATACAAATGCCTCAAAAATCTCTATTATTGGGGTAAATTTTGAAAGTGAAATAATATTTTGTAATAATAACCAACCCCCCGGCGCAGATAATATAATAATAATAAAAGACATTTTCTTTGGCATGATTTTTTAAAAATTGTATTTAACTGTGTATAGATGGTTTTGTTTTATGAATAAAATACAAATGAGATTAGAATTGTATATGTTATCAATAACATTGTGACATTATATATTTATTAGGGGTGTAACAATCCATGTATCTGTATTTAACAGTACAGATTTTTTTAAATTTTTTACAACTTGTCTTAATCAGTGGATCTGTGTTCGACTGCTCCACCTAGGCTGCATTGTCAAAGTGCAGATCCACTGAGAAACTTGCTGTTTCAGCAACATTTAATTTATAAACTGTACTTTTGAGATTAAACAAATGGTCATAATTAGTTTCAATAAATTACAAATTAAGAAGAGCACGGACATTTTTCTTTTTGTATCGAAAAAATATCGAACCGTGAGACTAAAGTATCGAATATAACCAAAGTGTGATTTTTTATCATTACACCCCTAATATATATCTATTATTTATCCATCTATCCATCTATCCATCCATCCATCCATCCATCCATCCATCCATCCATCCATCCATCCATCCATCCATCCATCCATCCATCTGTCCCTCCATCTGTCCACCCATCCAATGAAATCCATCCATCAATCCATCCATCCGTCCATCAATCAATCCATCCATCCATCCATCCATCCATCCATCCATCCATCCGCCCCTCCATCTGTCCACCCATCCAATGAACAGTCCATCCATCCATCCATCCATCCGTCCATCCATCCATCCATCCATCCATCCATCCATCCATCTGTCCCTCCATCTGTCCACCCATCCAATGAAATCCATCCATCAATCCATCCATCCGTCCATCAATCAATC
>NW_013952619.1:369249-371430 GCF_001266775.1 Austrofundulus limnaeus
GGGCCACCCACAGGAACCAAGAGCCACACCTCAGGAGACCAAGCAGCACCAGGGAGGACAGAATCTTATTATTTAGAAAAATATAACAAACAATTGGTTAAACATCAATCTGTCTTTTTACTGGTTTAAGAAATATGAGGAGCTTTCAAGGTTATTGAAAAAAATAAATACAAGAACCTGCTTTTCTCCTTTATAAATCAAAATGTCAAGTATAAATTTCTCACCCTGAATCTAATGAGAAATAGAACTATGTTTTTCATGTAATAAATGAGTATTTTCTTTTCATTTGATTTGCTCGACACTATAAAATCACACTCATAATAGTGCAAACATTTGCAATAGAAGAAATAATATTCACATTTCCAGTGTTTTCATGTTTGATGTTGCTCAGGCAGATCATTTCTGAGTGTTTTTTGATCTGCTCGTGACATCAGATCTAAGACTTCTAAAAAAGGCACAGAAGGATTTCAGAACACTGTCTCATTTTTTTTCTTTTCTTTTGTTTTTTTTTTGAGACCATCAAACCCAAAGCTGCCACAGCTTTAAATAATTTTGTATTAAACATAGTTAATACCCGTAATTCAAAGATTAAGAAAAAGATTAATTCCCTTAAGATTAAAGTGAAATTAAACTGATGCAAGAGAAAAGCACCATGAAGAGACTCTTCATTCTTTTTGGTTTTAGAGAAAAGAGTGTTGAAAATTGAAAAATTGAGCTGCTTAAACTCGTGGAAAAAAAAGTCTGTTCTGTTTTAATTTGAAGCTTTTACGTCACAGATGCAGCTGCCAACATTCTGATGAAAATTGGATAACCATACAACCGTAAAAGCTTAAATCTTTACCCATTTTTAGGTAACTCAAAAAATGCTGATCCTCTCCAAACCCGTTTTGGATACATTATGTCTGACATGCTACCACATAACCTCCAGGGCCCCTGAGGATATGTAGCCAACTAGCCAGCTAATCCCATAGACACAGTCCAGGGGTAATAAGAAATGAGTTACACTTTAAATGAGCATAGCAATGCTCGTTGAATATAGCATTCATGCCAGGTCACTGSTTGGTGCTGTGATCATATTTTAAGGAAACACAGGTGSGTGCAGACACTTCAGTCTKATMAAARCAGTTAAAATAAAAACATGAGAGCATAAATGTTCATTTCATRTTGAAAAGGGTGATTAGCACAAACAGCGCTCTACTAACCATCATTGTTACTGTTGTTCATCTCGTGCAAGCAGGGCGGGCCCGTGGTATAGGMGGTGTAGGCAAAGGCTGAGGGTGCCGTTCATCTAGGTGGCGCCATAAATGGGGGGGGGGATGAAAAATATTTCCTAACTTTTATCAAAGTTTATTTGATTTAATCTGTAGAATCATAACTGGACACTCAGGTTYATGAACTTGTTCTATAGGTTTCTACATGAGGTGTTATATGGTGCAGAGGATATTTCATGATAAAAGTATCATATGATGCAGTCAACACTGGTGCTAAGTGTGTAAATATAAAACAACATAAAGATAAACGAAGTTTCAGTTCTGATCTCAAATAAAGTTCAGTTTAAAGTCTGGTTTTCAGTGTCCCACCTTCAAGGGTTGGGCGATATTGGCAAAACAATTAATCATGACTAATTGTAATATTTAGCCAATTTCAATTAATATGACGATTAATCCTCTGGAGTCCAAGGATGCCCTCATATCCTAGTCACATGACCAATTTAAATCGCTCTAGTGGGAAAGATTTGCTCTCCGTAAAAAAATATGTCCCAAACTGTGTCAAAAGTACAGACTTTAGGCTATTGTGTTGATAGACCAAGTAAAACCGGAGTTATGATAAAAAAATACTAAACTTTTTAAAAATGTTTGTTATATTTGAAGTGAAAAAGGAGCACGGAGTGGATTGACTGGGGCAATCTCCTGTCAGTCTGCCTGGTGACAATAATCGTATTAATCATCAAGTGCCAAAAATAATCGATTAAAGTTTTTGTGCTGATTAACTGCACACAATATGATTTAGCCCAGCCCTATTACCTTCAAAACATACTGGTTTAATGTTTTAATAATCCCAAGAATAGTGAAATGCTCTTCAAATTAGGGCTGCAAGATAGTAGGAAAACCTGCCATAACAGTGCTTAGTATTGTGATGATGATATGGCTTATAATTAATAAATACATGAGTATGTAGTGT
>NW_013952619.1:377665-381044 GCF_001266775.1 Austrofundulus limnaeus
CACCTCTAGTAATATATTTACTGAGAAAAATATTGACATGTTCAATACTTATTTTACCCACTGTATAGTGTTTTGGTTAAAATATTTTGAAAACTTACATTTTGTCAAAACATAATGAATAAATGCTTTATCAATGTATCATTTTAATGAACTGTATGGAATATAATCATTAAACAAAAATTTGAGGCATTGTTTTGGGCAGTACCAACAAAAAAACTGATTTTCAGGAAAAATGCCTTAAAATTTTGAGATTTTCCCTGTGAGCTAGAAATGTTTTTTTTCTTTTCCAGCTGGAAAATCTCAATATTCAAATACTCTCTAAAGTTTTTTCTATATATTGACATTAAAAATCCCTCCTTAACATTACAAAAAATTGGAATTCAGACCAAAAATTATTGTATTATCATAGCCAAGGAGATAAATTAAATCATATCTCTGGATCCCCGTATGATTTCAGAAAGATCCAGATATTAAAATGTAGCCTTTAAAGCCAGGAATCTGAAAATATARTTAGGTCATTTTGACCAAATTTGACCTAATCCTCATTTCGATATGATGGGTCACACATAATTTCTCTGTTTCTTGAAGAATGTCTTGTGCCCATCAGCAGATGATGCCGGCCTGTTTCCTCTCTGAAGGCTGCAGCCTGTTCTTTTTACGAGCTGATTTGGTTTTGCATATTTGAACAAAACCGAGCTCCTCAAGGAGAGGGAAGCTAAATTATACAAAGTCACCGACTGGTGGGAGTATAAAAATGATAATATGTTCACTTTCTGTCACTTTCAACAATATTAGAACTTCACTTCTCGCCTGGGTGCCTGAGCCAGGGCTCCGGCTAACTCTGTCTTCTTGTTTCACTGCTTTCTCACTGTGCTCACAAATTAGCTTTAATTCACCACCTGGTAAGAGATCTGGACTGGTTCCTTCAATAATCTGCAGGGAGCTTAGTGACTATCTGACTTTACTTTTCTGAAATTTATATTGTCCAACCATAGGGTACGTTAAGAATTTTATTACCTTTCCCCAAAAGTAAAATGGCAATTATGGTTTTGCTTGCGTGTGTTCATTTGACTGCAGTGTTAGCAAAATATCTCATTGAAACATTAGATGGATTTTAATCAAACTTTTAAAAAGTACTCAAATGAACATCTGCAACTGATAAACGTAAATTCAATGTGAGATAAGTTACTTTACCATTTACTTAATTTGTAAAGGAAGCTATTCTGCACAGCTACAGTATATATTCGTAAAGCCCTGTATCAAACTAGAATGGACTGGTCTAAAAGCTGGAGGGGGGCTGGGGTGCGAAGCTTCTCCTTTGGATTGAAAGGCTGCGTCCAAAAAGGGAGGCCGGGTCCTCTGAAGGACCCAGCCTACCTGGTCGAGGTGGGCTGGGTCCTTCCGTCCTTCCCCTGACGTACCCTCTGTCACCTAGCATCCGTGACAACGCTAAATAGAAGCAAAATTAGATTGAAATTAGAAAAATATCAATTTATTAGCATTATTAATAAAACTAACTTAAAGGTAATATTTGAAGAACTAATGGACCCGCCGTAGGTGCATGTTTATTTTGCCTTTTTTTCTGACAAAAACTATTTAAAAACACGACTATACAAATGATAAAAGAATTAAAAACACAACCGCTTGAAATTTTAAATTTTTATACTGCCATATTTTTATTTAAAACATATTCTTTTCTCTCGCTTTGTCTGCCATTACTAGAATAAAAAATCTCCAGTCAGGCCGCAAAGCATTATGGGATATGGTGGTAAATGGTAAATGGACTGAACTTATATAGTGCTTTTCAAGTCCCTCCAGACCCCGAAGCACTTTACACTTACAGACATTCACACATTCACACACTGATGATGGTAAGCTACATTGTAGCCACAGCTGCCTTGGGGCACACTGACAGAGGCGAGGCTGCTATGCACCAGCACCACCGGACCCTCTGACCACCATCAGTAGGCAAGGCGGGTGAATCATCTTGCCCACGGGGGCTCAAACTGGTGACCTTCCGGTTCCAGGATGACTCCCCTAACCATGCCGCCACAGACGCTGGGAAAGATCCATCCGAAGGACACATTTGTCGGCCGCATCGAAGGAGTCTTCGGTTTTGGAAAGCCTCCGTTGCAACGCTGTGACGTATGTGGCCAATGAATTCGACCTTCGGAGGACCCAGCCCACCAGTTTGGACACAGCTAAAGAGTCAGCCTTGAAACAAGACACACCCCAGAAAAGGGGCGGGGCTTGTAGAGTTACAATAAGGAGGATTTCAAACCAACGCATGCAGTTCTACTTATAGACCCCAACTGAAGGATTYAAATGTGAAAAATAAGAATTTACTTCTTGTCTACTTTAAGGTGTATCCTTCTCAGCATCATTGATGAAATTAAAGTTCAGACTTACAACTGTTCCTCAACACATTTTGATTAAAATGTGTTAATGTAAACAACTATGASTTTTATTCCTAAACATGACTGAAACCAAAGGTGTTTTTAAAAGGCCAAGTAAAAGTCAGGAACTAATTAGGTATAAATTTTGCACAGGGAGATGAAGTCATGTGGAGAAACTTGGCAACTGCTCAAACCTGCAGCTTTTCTGTAAAAAGAAAGAAAGAGATTTCCTCAAGTTCAACTTTAGGATTCATTAAAAATAAAAAAAATTATAATTAAAAGAGTAATATTGTAAGCAAGGATTCACATAGATAACACCTCAGTGTTATTCTTTAACTTTATTTTGCTCTGTGAATGAGTCTTATTTATTCATCTGATATTTTACACCCATATTTACATCAGGATGGTGAAATTCTCATGATGCATTAGTTATAATTCATGCAAAATTATACAGCCTTTCAACCACGCAACTACTTCTACAATAAATACATACCAAACAAAAAGGAAACAACCTTGAGATGCAAATAGGAACATCATATTSTAGACTAATGTTAAAGTATGCAAGACACCAGAGATGATATATATTTATATTCATAACTTTAAGGGAGCAGAGTGTTACAAGTGTGATGAGGTAAAAAACAGAATCTTTAGTACTTTTTTCYTCTTCCAGTGCTCTGCATAAATTATGTTTAATGTGACCACAGAGTACACTCGGACGTGTTAATGTTTATTTCAGCCACATGCATGAGCACAGAGCAGAATCTTTGTCTCGAAGTTTTTGGAATTTGTTACGAGGCTGTTTAGAGCAGTGTTTCCCAAAATTGGGGTCGGGACCCAAAGTGGGGTCCTGAAACGTCAAGGTGGGGTCCTGACAAGATTTTCTGAATTAATTACATTTTTGTCTTATTGTTACAAAGGAGTGAGGTTAGTGTATTTAAAATAGATGAATGTAGCATAAAAATATTGTTACTGTGCCCATGTTT
>NW_013952619.1:381503-382682 GCF_001266775.1 Austrofundulus limnaeus
GTCAAAAAGCCTGTGTTTTTAGGGTTATTTACGAAGTTCGTGTACTCAGACCAGTAATATTTGGGCTCACAAGTTTTTGCCATGGATATTTTGTGGGTCAGAAGATAAAAAGTTCGGGAACCACTGGTTTAGAGGAAAGAAATAAGAGAAGGGTACAATTTCATTTTCAAATGCTACCCGTGTGACCCTTCGGTAGCTCGGAGATCATGTTAATAAAATCTGTTCTAAACAAATATGTAAACATCTATCATGTGCAAAGGGAGACCAGGCACATATTAATGAGGCAGCTGAAGTGTTTGCCTGGCTCATTGGATCTTGATGTATGATTCATAACAACCTAAAGTGACTTTGAACTTCGATCTCGTCTGACAGCTAAGAAAGCAGTTGTGGCATTTCCGTAGGAAAGACGATGACCCCCGGTAGCCGTAACACGGTTTGGCAGCACGCGCTCCTCAAGGTCGACAGAGCGCCGCAGCAACAGCAGAGGTTATTCCATTGCACTTAGCCACTGACTCCATTGCGTCTCACACGAGCTCCGGGCTGCTTTCAACAAGCCTGTCCTGCTGAATTCCTTTGTAACATTGTTTCTTTCTCTCCCCCAGAACAGCCTGACATTTGTTATTTTCTAATGCYGTTTCCCTTTTTTCACTACCGTGAGTGTCTTGTGTAGATTAGGAAAAAAAGCACATGCTAACAAAACCAAAGGCCATTCAAGTCGAAGATGTGAGGGCAAATTCTCCATTGCTTCYAGCCAGTGTGCTGTCACTTTGACTGGCTATAATACTTAATAATCTGACTTGATGACTTGAGCCTCAACGTGAAAAAAAAAATCATAAGCGCCTGAGCTGTGGCTTTGGCAAAAAAATAATAAAAATAAAAAAAAGCTTTCACGATGATAGTGAGAATAAGCTTTTCCTGACCTTGGGAGAGATTTTATGAGTACAGGGCTGATCGTTTTTGTCATCATAAACTTATTGTGATTGCTGCTTTAGCAAGATATCCTGACTCTGCAGTGTGTAGAACATACAGCCTCCCCTTGCAAATTTCATGCCTTGATCCTGTACATTGAAAAAAAGGATTTTTGGGTGTAGTAATGTTTATTTAATTGTTCTTTTAAATTTTACAAAAAAATATCAAAATCTCTAAACTACTAGAATTTACTAAATAAACAATACACTT
>NW_013952619.1:383205-386869 GCF_001266775.1 Austrofundulus limnaeus
GCCTAGTCATTAATAAGACCTGTTTCACATTGTCTGTTTTGTTCATGATGAAGAATTCAATAAAGATTCTTCAAAACTGCCACCTGGTGGTGAAGTCTTGAACTACAACATGAGCTACACCTCTCTCTGTAGCTGTGAGGTATCATGCTACAATATTATGCTTGATGCATGTGTACTGTTATTAAAACTTGTAAGATTTACTAGAAAAAAAATCCTTGAACAATTTGCACTAATGTTTGGTAAGTAAATTTAAATGCTACAAATTCATGTAATATTTACTCATCATAACCTAGTAAAAGTTATTAAGAATAGTTAAAGATTTGTGAATAAATCAGGTAAATTTTATTTAATTTGATCAAGTATATGTGACAAGGTTTAATTGAGCAAATGAAGTCAAATTTACCTGATTTATTCACAAATATTTAACTATATACTTAATAACTTTTACTATATAATGATGAGTAAATATTACATGAATTTGTAGCATTTAAATTTATTTACCAAACGATAATGCAAATTTGTTAGAGGATTCTTTTCAAGTACATCTTACAACTTATTTTTTTCAGTGTACGTGCAGTGAGAGGTCTAAATAGACTCCCTGCAGGTGAAAGAGGGGGAAACATGTTGAACGTATCAGCATTCACGTTACGTCAAAAAATTACGGAACGTTGTCAGAGGGAGATCATTTGTCTTGAAGCATTTTCATCCTCTTTTGGCACTCACTTTTCATCAGAACACAGAGAAATGAYGGAGTGATTGATTTCAAAATGGGCTTTGTGAAAATGCCACCGGCTGACACTGAGCAGAGAAAACAAGGTTATTGCATCATCTTTTCTGTCACTCAAAAACGTGATGCTCCTAAATCACAGGGTAGTGCACAGAATTGGACTGACAGCCACAAAAACATTGATGCAGAATTTTGCATATTTTTACTATTGTATGAATTTAACTCTTTGACCTAAAGAAAAACAACAAAATATGACCAAAATAATGCACTGAATATACTTTCTACAAACTAATTGGTTAAACGAGGGCTTCTGTTTAGAACACTGACACTGTTCYAGAGGTTAGAACTTCAACTTTCAATCAAACTGCAACCAGAAAGTTAGGTCAGAATATTGAAAAAGGACTTATAGACCAGTGATGATAAACATGTCAGGTTTTATTTTTTTATTTGGATAAAAGCTTGCCTGCATTTACTCATAATTATTAACCATGTTGGGTAACTCWTCTTTGTATTAATTTTCCTCTGGAAAAATCAGTGATTTTTGGTCAACCGTAAAACGGAAATAGCTGCACCGATGAACATGAAATTTGGCTGGAATGTAGATGAATCAGACCTACACCGAGACAGCCAATGGTTTTACAATAGACCCCATTATTGAGAAGGGGGCTAAATCTAAAAATGGGGTGTCTGGACATACAAAAATGCTTGTAACTCAAAAAGTATTCAACATAGGAGCTTCAGATTTTTTTGTTGTTTGGCTCTGATATCTAGTGATATATATGACAGCCAAAGTGTTGAGGGGATCCATTTTGGATTGCATCTCTGCTTTTTGCGGATSATGTGGTCCTATTGGCTTCATCAGATCGTGATCTTCAGCTCTCACTGGAGCGGTTCGCAGCCGAATGTGAAGCGGCYGGAATGAGGATCAGCGCCTCCAAATCTGAGACCATGGTCTTGAACCGGTAAAGGGTAGGGTGTCTTCGCCGGGTCGGGGAGGAGGTCCTGCCCCAAGTGGAGGAGTTTAAGTATCTTGGGGTCTTGTTCACAAATGAGGGAAAAATGGAGCAGGAGATCAATAGGTGGATTGGTGCTGCGTCTGCAGTGATGCGGGTGTTGTACCGGTCTGTCATGGTGAAGTGAGAACTGAGCTAGAAGGCGAAAAAAACAAACAAAAACAATATACAGTATTAACAACTGAAACATGATTTGGATCATATTCTTATTAACATCTCAAAGAAACAGCAAATTTGTCTTGATGTGTCCATGTCAGGGGCGGAGCCAGAGGGTGGCCAGGGGTGGCCACCACAGACAAGTCTTTGGCCACCCCATTGGCCACCCTGCTGTACACACCCCTTCCACAGTGAAACAACATTTAGGGGTGTAATAATCSTCCTGAACAGTTGGTGGCAGTGTTTAACAGTTTGAAACATTACCAAGCTCGGTCACCTGAAGAAGAGTAATGAYAAGAGAATGATGGTTTTCATTTTATGTCCTGAMGGCTGCAWGATGCTCTGTCCGTTYTGGTTATGAGTAGACCTRTCACAAAATCAGAAAAMGTAAAATAYCCCTCTAAATTCACTGTTGGTGGTTATCAATAGTTCACCTKTTCATTGGGTAAARTTATTAATAATAGTTTTAAACATGCAGCTGAGGGTCATCATTATTTGGCACAATGACRTGTTACAATTAAAAATRAACCAATAAACAATATACAAGTAAAAARCACCCSTAAAGTCATTGGGTATGATAAATTGTATCAYATTAATTAWCCTTATCTYAGCTGTAGCAGTGAGTTTAAAAACGGGATGATGGAACTAGTTTAATGAATAATCTGTCTCTGAAATAATTGTTTGTAGGAGGGTGAGCTTAAGGTGGTATTAAGCTTCTCCCACATCTCTCATACACAAGGTTTTGAGGAAACTTTTACCAAGGTATTTCTCATTACTTGTTAATATCTTGACTGTGCGAAGTAAAAAGTGACACAATAAGTGAACGTTCAGACGAGTTCAAGTTGATTCATAAAAGACTATGCAATCATTTATTCACACAAATTGAACAAATCATAAGTACACTTGATTGTGGTTATTTTTATAACAAGCGTCAAAGTTAAATGAGATAAAACCCGCGTCCGAATTTCAATTTACATCAACTTAGATTACTTATATAGAACAGTAAAACGTCAGTTCTGATGTTACAACCAAACAATTTTACTGGGACTTTTAGCTTAAGTTTTGGCAAATAAAGAACAAGGAAAGGAGGAAAGTAAGATTAGTAGGTTACTACTTCTTTTACTTTATCAAAGTGTGGGTTAACCGGAACTGCATGTCTTTTCTGCGCTCAGGGTCCACATAACACATCACTCCGAACACATCAGCCTTTTACCTGATGATGACTTCTTAAGGCACCCTCGGGGTAGGAGCTGGATCGCCTCGATCAGTCAGGGAACTGAATGTCGGCTYGCTTACCGGTCATTGGTGAGTAGGTGCTTTTCCAGGTAACTTTCATCTGTTTCAGTCCAAGCCAGAAAAATTCAAGCTGTTGTCCGGTCCCTTCTTTTCAAAATAAAATCTCCCCACGGGAGGTGAAAACACACTTTAGAGGCTTGAAGCCTCAGGGTGRGACCGGCTGGCGTGCCGGGTCCCGGGCTGTTAAGTCTTCCCTAGTTGGCTCATGGGCTCAGACTTAAAGCCAAACTGGGTTTTCCCCGGAGAGAATCCCAGCTCTGTCTTCCTCAGTTGGAATCAGGAAGAAGAGTGTGTCGCTCAAAGCCTCCGGGTTAGTAAAAGAAACGGACGAACTTTGGTTCCGCCCTCAGGCTTAGAGATGAGTCAGAAAAAGAAAGATAAAAAATTTGCCAGGGTGCCAGCCCAAGGTTGAAATTCTGTGGTTGTTCACAACAGGATATGATGACCTCTTTTCAGCTTTCTTCTGATAGAC
>NW_013952619.1:387490-389393 GCF_001266775.1 Austrofundulus limnaeus
TTTAGAATGGTTTTGACGCACATGTTTATAAAGTAGTCACTGTCTGTATAAGGACAAACAAAACACAAAAGATCTGCAGAAAATTTCAAGTTAAAAAATCATGTAATGTTCCTGGCCACCCYTGTGTGAGTAGTGGTTCCCGTCTGGCCACCCCCAAAAAAAAAAAATGTCTGCCTCCGCCACTGGTCCATGTGTCTTGTATCTCCTGTGTTCTGGTTTGGAGATGAAACAGTTCAGGATAAAACTAGTTTGAGTTCATTGCTTTAATAGAATTTTCCTCTCAGTGTCCACAGCCTGCATGAAATACACTCAGTCCCCCTCCTTTGTTTTATTTTTTCATAGGACAGTTCAAATTAAAATGTTTGTTTTTTTTTAATCCAAGGACACCTGTCAGTAAWGACATGCTGTGTGGAATAAAATCAGCATATTCATCTCATGATCCAAGCTTAACTCCTGCAAGTGTTATATTTCATTTTGATGTGTCATTTTTTTGTCTCCAAAATGACGAATGAGAGAAAATACACGTGTCAAAAAGCACATTTGCTGAAAGCTTTCCTACAACTGTCCACCGTGGTATCAAAGCTGAGCAGAGAAGAAAGGAGGAAACGCTGCTTCTAAAAGTGGGAGGTTTAGGTTGTCACAGTGCGGTGACATTTTGTGTAGAACATCATTATGATAATGAACATTCATTCTCCGTCGTGTGCACCCTTCCTTTTAATGTACTTTTCCTGAAGGTAACGGCGTCTGACAGTCTTATTTATTGCATTCTATAGCTGGGCTATTTCTGGAAATCACTTAAAACACTCAGCTCCAGAGAATATTGCTGAAATTTATATCAAAGCACCTTCCCACAATGTGTTGTTGGGTGTTATGGGAAATAAAGTGTGTTGAAAGTAATAACTTTTACCAGTGTCTGCCTGCTTAGCCCTCTTTGTTGATTCTGAAGAAGAATGATTGCACGCTTTCTGACTGAGAGATGATGGATCTTAAAAWTTAAAAGCACAAACACGGAGCGATTGAGCACAATATGTGAAAACGAGCCGAACAGGCTGCTTAAATCTACCATGAAATAAGGTATTCATTCTCTGATTGCATATGCGACACTTATTGAGGGATTGGGCCACTCCTGCACCTTAACAACCTGTAATGTTTCAAAGCCAGTGCAATTGTACGGCACTGATGCATGACAATATTATCATTTAAAAAGGCCCCGTGCACTCATCTTAGCGAAGAACAAATGACAGCTACGCTCACCTCTGGAGAAATGAGCATTCATTGAATTCACACCAGGAGATCCTTAACAAAAGCTGCTGTGCTGTAGTCAAAGCCACCGAAATTACAAGTTCTTTCGAGCGAAGTGATTAAATGACTTTCCTTCACCGCTGTGGTAAAACTTAAATGCATGAGCAAAAACCCGGCTCCCACCGAGACCCGTCTCCTCCAGAACTGCTTTTGCAAACGGATCCCCCGGAACACGCTTACACCAACGCTCCGACACACAATTCAATWTTTTTTTTTTACATTTGCTACCTGTCATTCACCTGCCTTCCGCTGCAGTTCCCATGGTAACACATGATTAAGTATTATTGATGAAGTCATAGCTAACGGAAACGTCAGTGTCTTAGCAACACCTTACAGCAAAAACACATTTTTATTTATTTATTTTTGTTAACTTTATTTCAGTCAACAATCAAACAAACAGTAATAAAACAATCAAATGATAAACGAATAAACAAATAAGAATAGAAAATAAACTAATAATACAACATCGTTGTGTCAAAAACACAATCACAACGTAGTCAAATGGAAAGGAGCAGAAAGAAGAATAAAAACTTTTTTTCTTTTTTCTTTTATTTTTTTAGAGGAATTTTTCTTGGCCAAAAAAATCTTATAACATCTGCAC
>NW_013952619.1:390689-392392 GCF_001266775.1 Austrofundulus limnaeus
CACACACACACACACACACACACACACACACACACACACACAAACAAACACTTATGCATGGACACAGGGAAACAGCCACGGGCTTGAATAAAGCACAAATTCAACCGGAGAGCACATAGAAACAGATGAGCTTTAAAAGCTCCGCAGATGTTTATGAAAGTGTGCGTGTAAAGATACCTTTTTGCACACCTGCTGTGCAGAGATAAACGCTCTTAATTGGAGGTTGGAGGCAAAACTACAAATCATCTGTCGCACAGAGAAAAAGACAATCTTATTTCATCATAACTTGCTTCATTTCTGTGGCTGAGGTTTCATGTAGCCTGTGTGCAACCTACATTTCTCCAGAAAAAAAAAATCAAATAAATAAATAAATAAAAAAGCTTGTTATTCTCCTGAGAGGGGAACAACAGGGTGCGAACAGAGTCCGTTTAATCAGAACAGACCCGCCATACTTGGTCCAACTTCACAATTATGGATCTGGTATTACATTTAGCCATCTTGTTGGGTAAAATTGGGACAGTAAACAAGCCCATTTCACCCATTTTCTTTTAAAAGGAAATCGTGTCATCTCAGCTGGAAACAAAACAACATCTCCAAAGTGATCGCAGATTCAATTATTGATAGCTTTCACTGTTGAGAAGTCACCGCTTGGTTGTCAAGCACAAAGCAAACATTGAGACAGGGATGGGAGGAGGACCTCTCATATTTTCTCTGTTGACAATTTGAAAGCAATTACATGAGAGGGAGCCTCGGCGAGGGACTGAGAGGAGGCTARTGTGTAAAAAGAGCTTCTTATTGTTTCTCAAAAGGATGCTTGGGATGGTGTTTAAAGTTTCAGAAAGAAGGAGAGTGTTAGACGTAGAATTGATGAAAATAAGGTTAGAATGAGATATTTCTGCATAACTCTCCTCTCCATGCATTTGGTGTCTTGTGCCTGAACCGTGGAAAGCCCAGATCATCAATACTAGATGAGTGATATCTTTGTACAGAGCCAGATCTGCCCGTCTGAGCGAGTACATGTTTCTACTGCCAACAGCAAAATCTCATCGTATAGCCACGCTCTGTGTTGGTCTGTTTATCCAAAATATGTTTTCACACATTCTGTGTAACATGTGTTGCGCCACATAAAGGCAGAGCTAATGTAGGTAATAAAAATGCAGATTTAAGTGTCTAATAATGCAAATACAGTACTTTAAATTGAATGKAAGCTTTGTTCCAAAGATTGTTTATGGATGCTAAAACATTTATGGCAAAATACGTGTGCCAAAAGATCAATACGGCTTGAGTTCAGTCTCAGGTGTTTGGATTAGCTCTATACAGATCCTCTGAATGTTCTAAAGACAGAAATGACATGTTTATCTTCAGCACATCCAGTGTTGTATAAAGAACCACAAAGTGATATTTGAGTAAAAATACAAGTGTCTTACCGTAAAATTACTTTGGCAAAAGTTAAAGTCTCTTCATTTACTTGAGTAAAATCTTAAAGTGGCAATATTATGTGTTTCTCAGGCATGCATTTAAATACTGTACCATAATAAAGTATCTATGTCACCTTTAGCTGTTGTTAAAATGCTGTTTTTATGTTTAAATAGAAAATAAATGTATCTTCTCATCACTTCCTCTTCTAAAGGCCTTGAAATTGGCCTCTGTCTCTTTAAGAACCACCTTCGCTTCTGTCTCGCCCATTTCGGCAAGGGGGGGGG
>NW_013952619.1:393250-397391 GCF_001266775.1 Austrofundulus limnaeus
TGTATGTATGTATGTATGTACATATACATATATGCCACGTACACCTACATACTTGGCTACACATGTGTGTTACATCCTGAAGGAGTGTGACAAGATTGCAGTGTAATTTTTCTGGATAGTATTTTTTAACAATAACATGTTGGAATGAAAATATGCAAGGATGAAACAAAAGTAACAAMTTTCTACTTCTTGCCTTCTAAAAAATGTAAGGAGTAGAAAGTACAGATAATTGTGTGAAAATGTAAGGAGTAGAAGTAAAAGTATGCTGAAAAACAGGTGCAGATAACCAAAATTTCTACATAAGTACAGTAACAAAGTATTTGTACTTAGTTACTTTACAACTCTGAGCACATCCAGAAGCAAACACGACTGTACATGTGGTCGATGGTCAGCACGGTCATGTCAGCGATGCGCTGCATATTTACCAAAAACAACAAGACAGTGTTGTATAGTTGGAGCTGYGTGTCGTGGATCTTTGGTTTCATTTTTCAAGCAGAGTTTGAAAAAGTACAGGAAACAGGTGACAAATCAGCCTAGTTTKTGATGAAAATCCTCAAATAAGAGCAAGCAGACAATAACAACCATTAAATAGCTTTGACTTTAGCAAATGCAGTTTTGTGTCTCAGCTGCTTGTTTTTACACGATTCAGGAACAGACAGCTCAAATCATTTGGAAAAATACCTGCAAGAGTGAGAGAGAGAGCGAGAGTGAGTGATGAATGTCTGCATCTCTCAGAGAGACAGCAAATAAACATGTTTTTTTTTGTGGTCAGGTCTCAGGCTAGCTTCTGCTCTCAGTTTTACCACTTGCTCAGCCTACAAGGTAGCCGCTGGAATAAATGAATAAAGCTAATCCAACAAAAGGTGCGAAGGTCCTGCCATGCGTTGATGCCTTGGGCGAGTCGGGCGGAGTGTTTCTGGTTGGCTGGGCTGATGAGTTTCAGTCTGACACAGAAACTCCTGCCTGTCAAGTTGCTTTAAAAAAAGGGGTGGAAAAAAGGTGACTTCTTTAATGGGAGCAACAGAACACGTGTGCACATATCTACGTGCTGCCACCAACTCAAACAAAACTAACTTGGATTATATTCTGTTTTTATTCTTCATATAGGATTTATTTAGCTTTAGAGGACTCTCTTTATGAACATGTTTTTGTTTCAAACATTTTTGTTTCATTTGAATTATCTGAATACCGACATACTGATTTAAATATCCTGAACATGTTCAGRACATTACGTCYCACCTGCCAGTGAACTGTTTCACTGGGGGGCACATTTCCTCCCAGCACAGCTACGCCCATTAGCAAGCCAACATTATTGTTGGAGCAACTTCTCAATAACTGGAGGCGGGTGGCGATTCCGCTGCTTATATTGACTGACGGTAAAAAAACTCTCCCATTTTCGCCATCGCTGAATGTAATATACACCTCTTCGTTGACGTGCACAGATAGATTTTATGCGCAATGTAAATTTGCCCAATGTATGGAGACGTTAATGTGCTTCTATTTTGAAAAGCCTGGAGGCTTCCGTTCACAACCGTAGTAAAATGCGTGTCTATTGTCTACAACCAGGTAAAGAAGAAAAGACATGTAGAGGAGGGAAACATTAGCTGCGTTTCCATTGCAAATGTGCTCAAAACTTTGTCGATATTTTGTTAATGTCGAAAAACAGTTTCGCAACTGCAGTGTTTCCATTAAGTAAGAAATGCTATCAAACTCACACGTGAATACGTTTGTTCTCGCGATAAGTCATTACAAACATGGCGGCGATGGATGTAAACACATAGCATGTTGCTACCACGACACTAGTGCTCATCATCAGAGGAGACGTCGGCGTCTTTTATCGAGGCTTTCCAGAGACAAGTCCCTACTTGGGAGCGGCTACGTATGCTGTGTTTTGGAAATTGTAGTCGGTGAGTTTACTACTTATGTGATATTACTACTACTTCTACTTCCTGTTATCTTCATCGTCATCTTTTTCGCCAGTARAAACAGCCGGTTGTTGATCAYGTGACTTCCGTGATGYGAAAAAGTGTTTCCATTGCAGTTTTGCGAAAAACACCAATTTCGATACGTCCGAAATACTACCTCATCCTAGCGCAAAAACATTTTGTCGAAAAAYGTAATTTTTCTCAAAATTGACGTGTTTCCATTGAGAAAATTTATTTTTGAAATTCTAATTTGCACATTTTCATGGTCAATGCAAATGCAGCCAATGACACAGACGGAGGTACAGTAAAGAAAAAAAACGTCTAGAAATAGTTTCTGTGTTGTAGAAAGAGAGTAGCTAATCATGGCTTGCTAACCAATAAGAAGCGTTTGTAATTTTATAATCAGCTGAGCTGCGAGTAAAAGAAAAAATACCATCAAAAACCATGACCCTGGTATTATTGTTGAAAATACCGTGATATAAAATTTGGGTCGTAATGCCCAGCATTAGTGTTAAAAGGTAAAAAAAGGAAATAAAAATGGCCTTTCTTTGAGAAAACCTGTGCAGAGAGTAACCCAAAGTCCCTTCAGCAACAATTTTCCATTTCAGCACGCAAAACGACAGGCTCATGTGTCATTGAACAAGGCCAAAACCAACATGGCAACACACAATTAGAGCCCTAATAAATTAGGGCACAGTTACCAGCAGCAGCATTTCAACACAGCCCAGGATGGGGGCTACGAGCGACATATCGGAGATACTGTGCCTACACGTTGGAAACAGACTAATGGGAAGCAATTTGGGGTTGGCCCAAGATTTAATTACTGTCCCCACCTCCCCTGTTCAATGAGGCCTGGAGCCTCCTGGGAGCAGCCTATTTCAGTCAGGTGATGGAGAGCCATGCCCACGAGCGCATGATGAAATTGTCTGAAGCAATCTGCTTTTTTTGCTCTTATGATTGTCCCCAAAGACACAAAGAACTGACCCAAGAATTTATTYCCTTTTATGAGCCAGCTTTCCAAGCAAATCTCTCCATCATGATCATTTGGAGGTGGTGGAGTGTTTTGTTGAGGCCATGTTGGTGATGGCAGTTGATTAATGTATTGTCAGGCTAACAGGACTGAAATAGAGATGTTCTAATAAACTCCACCAGTGAAAGAGGGTGCATTTATAACAATAACAACAATCAGCCAATAGACCGAACATCATGTGGAAATTGTAACTTTAAAGATGTTTTCTCCTGTCTTAATAGACCCCTGTCAAAAGGATTGCACTCGGGCAGAAAAAAAGACACCTGGTTTAAAGCTGGAAATGTTTTTAGCACATCGGTGTTAAAAATATACCATACTGACACCACTAAACACGAGTGGCTCCGTTTCTCAAATAATTCATCAAGCAGGTGAGCAGTTACAAAGCAGCCAGCACTAATCCTTTAAAAATAGAGAATGACGACACAATGCAAGAATGTATGTTTTTAACRTACTTTCAAATGTTCATTTACTAAGAAAAACACGCTTGAGTTAAAAAAGTACCAAGGGTAGTATCAGTGTAGAAAAATGTTGTAAGAGGGGATTTGAACAATAAGTCAACATGAGGAAATATACCTTCGTTATTTTTTATACATAAAATTCTTAAAGTTAAATAAAAAACGCTAAAGATTATTTATGAACAAACTCACTATGTGACTATCTGTCCCTAAAAACAAAAACAAACATCTACATCCTAATGCTGAAGGAAAAATGTCCAAAACTTGTATGAATTAAGTAAAAATGGTGCAGTTCATCTTTGAAAAAATAAGTTTCAAACTTTGTATGTAGCTGCTAAAATTATTAGCCTGGCTTCTTACGTAGGCTGTCGTTCATTAGTTGCATTTCCATTGACCATGAAAATGCGCAAATTAGAATTTCAAAAATAAATTTGCTCAATGGAAACACGTCAATTTAAAAAAAAATTACGTTTTTCGACAAAATGTTTTTGCGCTAGGATGAGTTGGTATTACGGCCGTATCAAAATTGGTGTTTTTCGCAAAACTGCAATGGAAACACTTTTTTCGCATCACAGGAGTCACGTGATCAACAACTGACTGTTTCTACTGGTGAAAAAGGCGACGACAAAGAAGATAACAGGAAGTAGAAGTAGTAGTAATATGTAGTTTAAAGTAGTAAACTCACCGACTACAATTTCCCAAAAACACAGCATACGTAGCCGCTCCCAAGT
>NW_013952619.1:398285-400386 GCF_001266775.1 Austrofundulus limnaeus
CAGCTCGGTACTTCTCTCTTCCCAGTAGGGGGTGGTTGTTTACAACTTACGCAATTTCCAGTTAGCTTCTTAGCTTCCCTCAGTCAAACAGGTAGCGATTGGGTTAAATCAGATCCAGTCGTTTTAAACTTCAACAGAGTTCACACCTCCAGCAAGAAGACAATAGCAAAGAGTTCAGACCCTCTGTACGAAGCAAAGCGTAGGACAATGGGCTGGTTTTTACCAGACTATCAAATTACATAATCCCAGCAGATTTACACAATTTACAGTGTAAACTTTGCATGTAAAGTCTCACAATATCGGAGGTGCAAACATATAGTTATTATCAGAAAATTCCTTAGTTTGGTCACATGATTTGGTGTCGTGCAGGGGGAGTTTGAAGGAATTTATTAGTTAGTTAGATACTGATTTAAAGCACCACACCATTTGTCTTAGTTTCCTTTTCAAGGCTTGACTYTTATAATCTGTTGTTTGACTATTGTAAGGTCCTGATTAAATTAGTTTTAGGTACATGGCCAAAACATCATGACAACACATAGAAATACCATTATGAATTCATTAGGAAAGATATTTTCTGTACGAGTTGCCTGCGATTCAGCCATAGGCCTGTAGTGGGCGTACCAGGCACTGAAGATCCCTGTATTTAAAGACCGGAACTTCCGGCTTCAGGCAGTACTGCTTTGGGGACTCCAGCCGGGAGCAAATAAAGCTTTGCTTGTTACCAGATCTGGGTTGTATGGTTCCAATTCTCTTCACATTTTAATCTATTCAGTATTTATGTGATCTCGTCACGATTTCAGTAAACAAACACGAAATATTCTTACAGTTTTGGTTTGGTTACAATTTTTGGAGTTGACAAAACGACAAAAGCTCAACTCAACCTTAGATGGTCTTATTATATCCTGGTATGAAAGGTGGTGAGAAATATRCATTCCTTCAAGAAACTTTAGGTCTTTAGTAATATGTTTATAAATTAATAAAAGAAAGTCTAAAAATCCTAAAAAAAACAACAACTTGTGCAGTTGTTTACGTTTTGGAAAAAAAAACACAAACACACATGCATTTGGAAATCTTTATCCTCTGTGGTTAAAAAAGCATCAAAGATAACGGAGCACACAATATGTCTTAAACACTAAATAGGAGAAGAGAATAAAGCGAGGATGACATCCCTGCCCTTCCACAGAGCTTCAAGTGTTTTGCCGGAACAAAAAGGTAGTGTAGATAAATCCATGCCACACAACTAACACATTGTTTGTTATAATTAAACTCGGCTATCCCCGGTGGATAGTGAAAGAGACTTCAGTCAGTAAAACATGTCACAAACTCCCACAGGGTTGTTTGTATTGTCAGTGATGGTTTATCAATGCCATGGATCTTAATCTTTCCTTCTTTTGTTGGCACACTGGGGTCCCCAGGCCTTTCTRCATTGACCTTTACCAACTGGTACCACAAAGTGCATGAACGAGTGAATGAATGACTGGTAAARTTAGGAGAGATTGCCTTTAAATCTCCATGGAAATTAAGCTGGACACAAATGTTTTGGCTCGTATATCCAATTTAATGGMGTTTTAATGAAATTGCTAAAAGGAACCCTTTAAATTTTGCGATTACCTGTAAAACTTTAATGTTCAGACAATGAGTAACTTTGGTCATTTTGGCATTGCCACTGACCTTTGGAAGGTATGAGCACATTTTGCAAACTACGTATAGATAAAACAGTGTAAAGCAAAGCTGTGAATCATTCTTTCAATTAAGAGAGTTTAATAAAGGTTAATAGGTTTCAGCGTAATCATGGAGACATTAAATTTGGTTCACTTTATGAACTCCGAGTGACTAAAGTGATCCTGTTCGCTGGAGTCAGACCTCCATCAGCACCCCAGTGTTTAATGTATGGGAATATAGAATATGTTCAACTCATCAGAGTCCAGTTTTTTCAATTAGTTTTTAAACTGATGCATACATATGGGGTGTCGTTTGTAAAGTTACACAGTCAAAAATTACCACCGATAATTTTGTTTTATTTAGCATTTTATAAGAAAAAAGAACAGATTTATTTTTCAATGTCAGATTTTCACCGTATCATTCATACATTTATAAATGT